>NC_090373.1:192594160-192894160 GCF_036365525.1 Heterodontus francisci
TCTCTCCTTTTTCTCTCTCTCTCTTTCTCTCTCTCTCTTTCTCTCTCTCTTTCTCTCTCTCTTTCTCTCTCTCTTTCGCTCTCTCTTTCGCTCTCTCTTTCGCTCTCTCTTTCGCTCTCTCTTTCGCTCTCTCTCTCTCTCTCTCATTCTCTCTCGCTCTCTCTCGCTCTCTCTCGCTCTCTCTCATTCTCTCTCGCTCTCTCTCATTCTCTCTCTCATCCTCTGCCCTCCTTATGTCCAGGGCTTTGCATCTGCTCCTGAGAATGTTGATCCTCCTCATTACATGTGCCTATCTCCGAGTACCTTAATCCTATAACTGGCTGTTGTCTTGCTTATGCCCTGCTTCACTCACAACGATTCTTCACTCACCCCTCTTATGGTCCCACGATCCCTGGAGGGTGATGACCCCTTCCACTGCCCGAACATACATAGACCACTCGCTAACTCTGCTCACCCGATGGCACCTCTGTTGCAATACTGAGTGCCCCTCTCCGACATGCTCCCTAAATGGCATCCCCCAATTACATGGTGCAGACATGACTGGCTCCTTCCTTTGGTGTTGCCTCCGTGCACCTGGACTGTCTCTGATCCATCGTGTAATCCGTGTACCCCACCAAAATTCCCCTGATGAGCTGACAACAAGTTTGTTAACAATTGGTCTATTACCCAAATCGCCAGGTCCCACCGTCTCCACCTCAAGCATAATCACCGACCATCAGATCAGCAACAACAAACTAGCATTCTGACTGGGGGGGGGGAACTAATCTTCCCACTCGCCTGCCTCTGCACTTGCCCCCATTGGGGCCTAAAAATGCTGCCCAGAGGGTGGGGATGAAGAGAATGTGCTCGGGTTGGTGAGCTGTGATTATGGGTGTTCCCCAGGATTTGTACTGGGGTCTTAGCTTTTCACCATGTATATCTCAGACTTGGGTGAAGTAGCAGAGAGCTGTATATCCAGAGTTTGTGGATTATACTAAATTAGAATGACAGTAAATGTTACAGACGGAGGCATGATTTACAAAGGGATATGGGCGGATTAAGTGAGTGGACAAAACTAATGATTTCAATGTGAGAAAGTGCGAGGTCATCGACTTTGGATCTAAGGAAGAGAAATCAGAATATTTCTAACTGGGGAGAAACTAGGAGCTGGGGAGGATCAAAGAGATTTGGATGCCTATATTCACAAATCATTACAAGCTGATGGAAAGTTATAAGGCGTATTCAAAAAGCCGGATGAATGTGAGCCTTTATGTCAAGCAGGCCGGAACACTAAGGGAAGGAAGTTATGCTTTGGTTGTATAGATCCTTGGTGAGAGCCCACCTGCAGTATAACATTCAATTGTGGGTTCTGCACCTTAGGAAGGAAATATTGGCCTTGGAGAGAATCCAAGTTTCACCAGAATGACACTGGGACTAACGGGTTAATTTATGAGGGCAGGTTGTATTCATTTGGCTTATATTCCCTTGACTGTAGAAGATTGAGGGGGGATCTGATTGACGTGTTTAAAATAATAAAATAATTTGATAGGGTAGATACAGAGGAGCTAATTCATCTGACAGGGGAATCCAGGACAAGAGGATCTAATCTTAAAATGGGAACTGGGCCATTCAAGGTTGAAATCAGGAAGCACTTTTTCACACAAGGGGTAGTGTAAATGGGGAATTCTGTTTCCCCCCCCCCCCCCCCCCCCCCCCCACCAAAAGGTTGTAGGTCAATTAAAATGTTCAAGGCTGAGACTGACCGATCTTTATTCGCCAAAGGGACATGGGTCAAAGGTGATGAGTTACAATATTGATCAGCTGTGATCTGATTGAATGATGCATCAAACTCAAGGGGCTGAGTGCTCTCCTCCCATTCCTCTGATTTTGGGGGAATATTTGTTTGTCCTCGGGACTGGAGTGAGTTTTAGCCCGATTTACTGTAAAATAGGTGAGACAGAGATTGAGGGACAGAGACTGCAGACTGTTGAACATAAAGGCTTCTTCTTTCTTCTGTTTTATGTTCACTTTGCTAGCATATCTGTTCTACAGCAGCCTGTATGATGCAATTGCCATTTTAAAACATTGCAACATTACAATGTTCATATGTCAAAATAAAGCTATTTTTAAATTAATTAATGGGATGTGGGTGTCGCTGGCTCAGCCAGCATTTATTGCCCATCCGTAATTGCCCTGGGGTAGGGGTGGTGAGCTGCCGTCTTGAAGTTTGACATTTATTTTAGAGATTATGCTAAATTGGCAATTTAGAAAGTAAACGAGATTTTGGTATGCTTTAAAACTACGAATTGCTTAACTCCTCCATTTCAAGCCAACTGTTGTGTTGAGAACAATCACTGGTATTTTGTATTAAATTCACATCAATCAATTATAATAAGCACACCTTTAACAGAATATCAAAGGTAAGTGATTCTTGTTGGTTGTTATAGTTACGTGGTTATTGTAGAGTTGAGAAACCCAGATGTAAGTCCAAGGTACGCAGTGTAAAACACTCCCCGAGCACAGGAGAGAGCAGGAGGAAAACAGGAACTGGTTCCATGTCCAGATTTTAAAAGCTTGTGGACTGTAAAAGGAAAGGAAATCTGAAGGGAGCTAAGGAGGTCCTGATGGGGACCAATGAGTAGGAGACACGTGTGATAAAACTTAGTTACAAGTAGACAGCAGATTAGGCTGAACCTTAATACTCTCGCCGTCGATTTCGGCGGCAGGTGAAAACAATGGAGGCCCACCCGCGCAGGCTGCACTTCGCGGAGTCATCGCGATACTGAGCGCGGCGTCTCATTTAAATAGCTGGACTGGGCTGCCTCCCCCACCCCCCACCCCCCAATGACGTGAAGGGGACGGGCTGTCCGTCCGCTGCAATGATGTCAGTTGCCTGTGCGCAGGCGCTGACGCCATTTTTAATGGGCTGCGAGCCCGACCGTTCAATTTAAATATTTAAGGAAACAATGAATAAAAAAATTTTAAAACATCTACTCTGCCCATCTCCCACCCCTCCAATAACAATTAAATTAATAACTTGCCCACTCCCCCCACCAAAACACTTACCTTGTCCACCTGACCTCCCCCACCCCCCACAAAGTGCATCAAATTTAAACTCTAACCCTTCCCACCATCCCCTACACCAATGATATCACTTTGACCCCCACTCCCACCAGTGTTCTGCTCGGTTCCCCAGACGGGGATTCGAAGGCACGGGAGAGCCTGGGTAGAGGTTAAAAGTCAGAGATGAAACTGTCTACAAACAAACCTTTATGGGATGGGGTGGGGGTGCATGAGAGGGTCTTAGAGGAGCTGCTTCATAATAAAATAAAAAGATTTGCATTTAAATAGTGTCTTTCACAACCTCAGGGTGTCCTCAAATGCTTTACGGCCGATCAAGTATGTCTGAAGTGTAGTTACTGTTGTAATGTAGGAAATAAGGCAGCTAATTTGTGCACAGCAAGCTCCCACAAAGCCATGTGATATTGATCAGTTAAAAAACATTTTTTTCAGTAGCGTTGATTGAGTGATAAATATTGACTAGGATACCGGGAAAAATTCCTTAGAGAATGGAGCCTCAGTTTAACATCTCCTCCGAAAGGCAGCACCTCCGACAGTGCGGCACTCCCTCAGTACTGCGCTGGAGGGTTAGTCTAAAGTTCGTGCTCAGGCCCCTGGAGTGGGACTTGAACCCACATGGAGCAGTTGAGATGACAGGGCTATTTTTGTGCTGGCCTAAATGTAAAGTATTTTCCTCTCTAATTTCAGTTCTGGCATTTTGGTGATTGGGTTGATGTTGTAGTTGACGATCGCCTTCCTACTGATGAAAGGGGTCAGCTGATTTTCGTCAGATCACGTGACAGGAATGAGTTCTGGTGCGCTCTGCTGGAGAAAGCCTATGCCAAGTAAGGGATTGTCCAGGGGAAGGGGAGGCACTGGACGGGGAGAGGCACAGAATGGTGGCACAGTAAAACTCACTGAGAGCCCTTCAGGCAGCCCTACTGCAGAGTAACCTCCTCTCTGATTTTCAGCCACTCCAGGGGTCAATGTTTGCAGGATAATTGCAGCTATTTCCCTCCCACCTTTTCCTGACTGTGCTGGGAGCGAGAGAATCACAGCCATGTCTGAACCTGATATTTTGAGGTAGAAGTTTGGCTGGGCAGTAACTGAAAACTGGTGGGATTGCTTTGGCCACCTGTTAGAACCCTTGCCCCCACCCTCCCCTGTCGGATAATCAGTTCCAAAATTAAGTTAAACATTTTGGGCCTTGACTTTTGATCGGAGTTCCCACTAAGGGTTTCTTCGGAAACATTAATCTCTTTTCTCTTTACAAACCCTGACTGGTCAATCTGTCATCATGAAAAGCAAAGGGCCTGAGGTTCCAGGTGGCTCCACTCTGCTGGTGTCATTCCAGTGGCACAAAACCCACTCCACCAACACCAACACCACTACACCTCCCCACCCCCCCACTTTACCCGAGGGTCGTATCCTAAATTGTGAGAAGGAGATCACTTCCAAATGGGCTTCCACCGCCTTGCAAAGGAATTTCATCGGTGCCGATCCATCCTCCTCATGGGGATGGTCAAGTAGCCCACAGGCTGCTGTGCCAGAGGTACCCAAGGCCCTGCCCGTGTTGAAGAGAAACACAATCCTACAACAACATCTTTAGCTCCAATAGGAGGAAGGAGTCTTTTGACAGTCGGTAAATGGTCCCCTCTAGAACAGGTTGCTTTTGCCTCCTAATGGTCCAGTGCCTTTCACAGGGCCTCAGAAGAGCACAAGTCAATTCTCAGCTGCCGAGTGTTATCCTGACGTCTTGCAAGTGGGGAATGTGCAGAGTCCTCGGCACAGCCGCCTGGATATGGCCCACTTGATGTGTGTTGGGGTAATGGGTGGAAGATCTCCCTAAAGCCTCATCTCGTCTCAGAAGATGGCTGGAGATGAGAAACCGGTCAGAATCACAGCGGAACTGAGATCTGCACCGAATGCTGATCGCAGGCAAATAATCCCCACATCTCCCCTCCCCAGCCCCGCCGACCTTCCCCACTCACTCTCTCTCCAACCTTGGGGCCTGACCAGAACTTCTGGCCCAAAGTTTCTTGGAGCCTGGGCACCAGAATTCACGGTGGTTTTCTTGTTATGTTGAACATAGGCCAGAACTGCAGTAATAAATTTCCGACAGTGATAGGATGTGGTACCATGTCAATGATAGATAATAACCGGATATAACTGTGTGTGATAGGCTGTATGGATCATACGGAGATTTGCATATGGGACAGATTTCAGAAGCAATGGTGGACTTCACGGGTGGGATTAAATCTGTGATCTCCCTGAAGAACCCGCCTTCGGATCTGTGGAGCAGGCTGATCAGGGCCGTCAAGCTCAAGTCCTTTATGGGCTGCAACACACGCTCGGTGGTAAGAGTTACTCCTTTATCATCCTTTTCCTGTGTGAACTCTAACTGTAAAAGGGAAACAGCTGATCCTGCAGAAGAAACAATCTAAATTGGGATAAACAACCAGGAAGCTTAGAAGATGATAAACTGTGAGCCTGAGTGGGGAAGGTGGGATTGGATATAGTCCTGTGAGGAGGTTTCCTCATTGTAATGGGTGTATAGTTGATTCGTCTACTTTTACGTACAAGTGGCTTCAACCTGTTTCCGCTGGTTACCTAGAGTGCTGATGTAACAGCTATTCCTGAGTTTTAACTTTCGGTGAGTGTCAGAGAGGAGAATCCCATTAGGATGGTGGCTGCAGTAGGTGGAATCATAGGGGAGAATTTTACAGACCCCACCACGGGCCTCAACACCGGGAAGGCCCGGCCCGATATTGCTGGCAGTGGCGAGGCCTTGTGGCGGTCCCCCCGCTGCTAGGTGACGGGAGCAAAATTAATATGAAAATTTAATTAAATAAATGAATTAATTACTTACCTGCTCCCTCCGTCCGTCCCAGAGCGATATTGCTGCCGGTGGCCGGCACTCCCGCGCCTTCGGACCCCTGTCCGGGGAGGGTTGGGGAAGCCCCTCGTCAAAACACTCCTGAGGTTAACTGAGGGGGTGTGGGAGGGACGGTGACCCTCCAGAGATTAGCCGAGGGGGTATTGGTGACCCTCCTGAGGTAAGCTGAAGGGGTGTGGGAGGTAGGGGAGGGTAGGGAGGAGATCAGTCCCTCTGTTGGGTGAATTGCCATGACACTGGGAGAGCAGATCCCCACTCAATGACCGGAATATTTCCAGGTTGTTGCCCATCTCGGCAGTGAGCTTCAAAGATGGAGGGGCGCACGTGCAGGATTTGCTCCCAGGACGCGCCATGATATTTAGCGATGCGACTCATTTACGTGTCCAGGGTGGACCGCCCCGCCCCATCTACGTCATCAGGGGTGGGCGCTCCGTCCCCGCAATGGCGTCTGGCGCCACCGTGCTGGTGCCGGTGCCATTTCTAAAGGGCTTCAGCCCCTTCCGCATCATTTACATTTTTAAAGTTATCGGGGAGAGAAAATTAAAGTTAAAAATTTATTCAAAGTTTCAATCCCCTCTCCCACCCCCTCCCCCACAATGACTGATCAATTTATTAATTGCCCTCTTCCCCCAAAGAAACTAATCTCGCGATCTCGACCTTCCCAGCGACCCCCCCCCCACAGATTTTAAAACCTTTATCCTTCAACCCCTTCCCACCATCCCCTCCACCAATTTAGTTTCCCCGTTCCACCAGCCCCCACCCCCCCCGCCCTGAAAAATTATCTGCTCCTCCCTCCCGACCAGTGTTCTACTTCAGATCTCTGAATAGAGATCCGAAGGTGCGGGAGTTCCAGCAACCGGCCGGAATATCGCAGCAGGATGGCAGTTTTGACAAGCAAAGTATTTATTCCTTTATTTAAATAAATTAAAATATTTAAATTAGGCTCCCGTTGCCGGGTGGCTGCCACGAGGCCTCCCCGCTCCTGATACTATGGGGCGGGGCCTTCCCAGCGTCGAGGCCCTTAGCAGGCCTCTCCTGGCGGTATTTTCCAGGCACCCCCGCCATGCCCCTGATGTCGGGAGGCTGGTAAAATCCAGCCCAATATCCTTGTATTCACTCTGCTTCTCATTTTATGCATAGTTGACAGGCTCCACATTCTCCCTGCGTCCCTCTCCGAGGATTCAAATACAGCTTCACCTGAGCCCAGCACTCGTGCTGAGCTTATACATGTGACAGGAATGTGTACCAACCCTGTGTCCACAGGAACACACAGAGCTCTGCTACTCACTATTTGGGAATTGTCCATACTGACAAGGATCTCATGAGTGTGGGGTGCAGGGTACTGGACCTGCCAACACACAGCAGTATCATCTCACCAGTTGCACCGCCAGTTTACTGCTGATAATGAAAGACTAAATGTTCTCTTCCAGTGACTTTGTGCTGTTCATTTTTCCAACCAGAAATCCGGAGAGCAGGTGTTGTCTAATGGGCTGGTGCTGACTCATGCATATTCAGTAACCGGTGTTGAAGAGGTAAAGTCTTCAGATTTTCCTTGTTCAAGAATTGTTCAGAAAATCTCCAGAAGCTCAAGGTTGAGCGGGTGACACCAGGTGGGGTGCGGGTGGCGGAGTGAAATATTCCACGTTGAGTAGAGGCAGCAGCCTGGTCTTTTACAACATGTGAAGCCAACACTCTGGACCACACTGGGCTTGATAAGATAGGGCAGCAAGAGACCTCAGACTATTGAGACCAAGGTCACAACCTGACTTGTCTCTCTCTCTCTCTATTTTACTAACACCATGGTCAGTGCTTCTCGATAGCCCCCTCTCTTATCCCTTCTCTAAGCAGTAACTAGTCTGAACTTTACCTCAATTCCTCTCACTATCCTCACTGGGTGCAAATCAAGAGAGGTTGCACCACCTCCTCTTTAACCAAGTTTTTGGACACCTGTCCTAAAATCACCTGATGTGGCTTGTTGTCAGGTTTTGTCTGATTTTACATTCCTGTGAAGGGGAAGAGAGGTGTAGGAAGGGACAGCAGGCAAAGGAATCATAGGACGGAATGTTATGCTCTTCCTGTGGCAGGTTTGGAGGTGGGCAGAGCATAAAATCGAGTGGATTCTTGTGTCCACCAGATTTTAGCGCAGGGTGGGAAGGCCACTTACAGGTCTTCCCGCCCTGCTGCCAATTGTGACCCTTAACTGGGCAATTAGCAATTAGCTGTGCAGCGGGCAGCCCTGTCACCACACAGGAAGCGTGGCACGACAAACCGTGCGGGCTGCTTCCCAGCTTGGGGGAAGGGTGGGGGGTAAATCCCTTGTCCAAAGGCATTTAGTGTCTGAGCGAGGGACCCAGCCTCGGGAAGCGGAGGGGCCACTGAGGGCCACCCTCTGCCCTTGCTGCCGAACCCCTCCCCCACTCCCTCACGACCCCCACATGGCGAGAGCCCTCCCACCCTAACCTACCTAAAGCCTGGTTCTAGCACTGCTGCTTGGTGTCTGGTCACTGTAGCTGCAGCAGCAGCCACTGCCTCCATGGTGCAGTCGCCAGCCTCTGATTGGCCGGCAGCTCTGTGAGGCCGGGACTTCTGGTGACAGGGTCCCAAATCCTAGGGAAGGCCCGCCGCTGTCCAGTTAAGTGCCTGATTGGCACTAAATTCAGCAGGCATTCTGTAGAGGAACAGATGCTCGGATCTCAAGGTTGGTTTCCCCCCCACATTGAGACTCCCGTTAGCATAAAATTCCACCCATTGGAGTCATTTATGGCACAGAAAGTGACCATTCGGCCAATCAGTTCCATGCCAGAGAGGATCCAGTAAGTCCCATTCCCCAACTATAGAAGTGTGGAGAGAGGAGAGGAGGGAACAGCAGGAGAAGGGACAGCTGCTCACCAGCATAATAGTTCCACCAGATTTATTCATAGTGACATCATCCATGCATAATGATGCAGGCCAGAACCCAATCTGAGGGGGTAGGGGTTAGGTGAGGCCTGTGCGTTTACCCTGTCTCCGGCCTGTGCGTTTACCCTGTCTCCGGCCTGTGCGTTGATCCTCTTTATCTCACAGATTTGTAAACCAAAACAACCCCCAATCGTCTTTTTGTTTTATTTGGGGGCAGGTGCTGTACAAAAACCGAATGGAGCAGTTAATTCGGGTGAGGAATCCATGGGGGAACAAGACTGAGTGGAATGGGCCTTGGAGTGATCGGTGAGTTTAGCAGTTACCATGACAACTGATTATTAAGAACTGTGTTAATCCATGCTCTCTTCAGTGCTGGATCACTGATTCTCTTTTACATTCTGAGCCTGAGAAGGGTCCTCAAACACCTGAGAACAGGAAGTCCTTTGCTGGTCTCATGTATTTGCGGTAATGGGTTTGAGTTTCTATTGAAGAATTCTGCTGAGGCCCACTGAATCCCCTCTGTGCTAATGTGGCACCATAAATCCACAGTGATGTTCAAAACACTGGGCCTCATTCATGTCTCTCCTGGCTGGAATGGAACAGGCGGGAAGTTTACGAGAAGCAGGTAGCTCTGAACCAACCACCAGCACGCAATGAAGTGTCCGGCCTATCACTGTCACATCTGAGTCAGGGTTCAAGTCACACCTCGACATGCGAGCACAACAATCTATAGTAAAACTTCAATGGAGTGTTGATGGAGTGCTGCATTGTTGGAGGTGCAGTGCTTTGGATGAAATGTTAAATTGATGCCCCGTTTGCCTTCTCAGGTGGATGTAAGAAATGCCTTGGCATTATTTGAGGAAGAGCAAGGGAGATAAAATAGTTACAGCACAGAAGAAGGCCATTTGGCCTGCCATGTTGGCTCTCTGCAAGGGCATGCCACCTCGTCCCACTCCCCAGTCTTTTCCCCATAGCCCTGCAAATCTTTTCTCTTTTGAAAGCCACAGTTGAATCTGCCTCCACACACTCTCAGGCAGTGCATTCCAGATCCGAGCCACTCACTGAGTAAAAAAAGTTACTCCTTATGTTGCCATTACTTCTTTTGCCAATCACTTTAAATCTATGTCCTCTGGTTCTCGATCCTTTCAACAATGGGAACGGTTTCTCCCTAACTACTCTGTCCAGACTCCTCATGATTTTGAATACCTTTATCAAATCCCCTGGCAACCTCCCATTCTCTAAGGAGAATAACCCCAGCTTCTCGGATATATCTTCATAACTGAAGTCTCTCATCCCTGTAACCATTCTTGTGAATCTTTTCTGCTCTCTCACTAATGCCTTCACATCCTTCCTAAAGTGTGGTGCCCAGAACTGGACACAATACTCTAGTTGAGGCTGAACCAGGGTTTTATATATGTTTATCATAATTTCCTTGTTTTTGTACTCTATGGCCCTATTTATAAAGCCCAGGATCCCATATGCTTTATTAACCAATTTCTCAACCTATCCTGCAATCTTCAAACATTTGTGCACATATACCCCCAGGTCCCTCGTTTTTGCAGCCCCTCAGAATTGTATTCTTTATTGTATTTTGCCTCTCCTTGTTCTTCCTACCAAAATGTATCACTTCACACTTTTCTGCATTAAATTTCATCTGCCCATTCCACCAGCCTGTCTATGTCCTCTTAAAGTTTATATATTGCACACCTGGTCTGGCCTACATGTGACTCCAGACCCACAGCAATGCGGCTGACTCTTAAATGCCCTCTGAAATGGCCTAGCAAGCCACTCAGTTCAAGGGTGATTAAGGATGGACAATAAATGCTGGCCTAGCCAGCGACGCCCACATCCCACAAATGAATAAAAAAAATTCACTCAGTCAACATCACAAAAACAGATTTTCTGGTCATTCTTGTTTGTGGGATCTTGCTGTGTGCAAAGTGGCTGCTGTGTTTCCTACATTACAACAGTGACTACACTTCAAAACATACTTCATTGGCTGTCATGTGCTTTGAGAGGTCCTGATGTTATGAAAGGTGCTATGGAAGTGCAATATCTTTTAGGTGCCAGGAGCAAAGTGTTTGCTGTACTCAGATCATCGACATGCTGGGAAAAGTTTCCACATCAAACTTAGTTCAGTTTTTATCACCAAAGGAGCTCTCACAAAGAGCCCTCATTCTGGTGCTCTGCAGAAATTGGAGAATGTTTCTAGTTACTTTTAAAAAATTGCCCAAGTACCTATTTGACGACAAGTTAATTCCTGCAGGAATACTAATGAGTGATAGGCGGGGCCTAGCAAAGGCCAAACACCTTCATGCAATTCTTGTGAAACTCGCACCTAATCCTCAAACGTGTGATTAACCGCCCGTACAACCAGAATAACTGGTTAACTAATCCTCCAGTGTCAATAACTGGAATTGAGACAGCAGTAGCACTATTTCACTTTGATAGGATGAAAGCCTGAATCTGACACTCTCTGCTCAGTCAAACACCGAGCTTGTCGGCCTGCGTTTAGTGTTCTGATTCTCTGCTCATGTTATTCCACCACCTGCCAGGTCGCGGCTAACCCTGCCTTTGGTCCAGCTCTGTGCTGAAGCCATTTGTACAGGCACTAGATGACTGAGTGAGGGCAGTAATGAGCGTTCCTGATCTGCCTGAACGAGGTTCTTCTGCCTACTACTTGAATGAAGGCGATTGAGCATCCGTCATAGTGGGAGACAAGTACACGAACATATGAACATACGAATTAGGAGCAGGAGTAGGCCACTCGGCCCCTCGATCCTGCTCCACCATTCAACAAGATCATGGCTGATCTGATTGTAACCTCAACTCCACATTCCTGCCTATCCCCAATAACCTTTCACCCCCTTGATTATCAAGAATCTGTCTACCGCTGCCTTAAAAATATTCAAAGACTCTGTTTCCACTGCCTTTTGAGGACAAGAATTCCAAAAACTCATGACCCTCAGAGAAAAAAATTCTCCTCATCTCTGTCTTAAATGGGATCAATCTCACACAGAACATACGAACATAACATACGAGATCCTCGGCCTTCCCAAGCAATGACCGGGACAAGATACTGAAAGAATGAATTTGCGTTTCTATTGTCAATTCGTGACTTCAGGACGTGTCAGTGCTTTATAGCCAATGAAGTAATTTTGAAGTGTAGTCACTGTTGTGATGTATGAAACACAGCAGCCAATTTACACACAGCAAGCTTCCACAAGCAGCAATGTAATAATGACCAGATCATCTGTTTTAATGATAATATCAGCCAGCATGATCTCCTGCTCTTTCTCAAAGAGTGCAGTGGGATCTTTTACATCCACCCGAGAGGGCAGCTGGGGCCTTGGTTTAACATCATCTCTGATTTTGTGCACAAGTCTCTGGAGTCAGCCAGGAACCAGGCTGACATTCAGTGTAACTAAACACTGGCAAATGGCTAAGGTCCACCCACTTCCTGCTCATTCCATCCCAAATGAGGCCCAGCATTTCTAATATCAGGGCCAGTGCGAGTCGAACTGAATCCATCAGCTCCTGGCAGGATTTCTCAGTGTACACATCAACGCTATTATCACAAACAGATGAGAGTATTAAAGGACTTTGTGTTCTCAAGAATTCACAGTCCCATCTCAGACTCCAATTGTAAAATATCAGCCTTGATTAGATGCTCAGATCTCTGGAATGGAACTTGAATCCACAACCTTCAGCCTCAGAGACAACAGAAGCTACCCACTGAAGCACAGCTGACATGGTTGAAGCCAATGTGGAAGAGCAGAGATGTTCCTATCCTGCGTTTTTTTTTCTTATTCATTAATGGGATGTGGACAACAAGGTCAACATTTATTGCACATCCTTAATTTCCCTTGGGAGGGTGGTGGTGAGCTACCTTGTTGAGCTGTTGCAGTCCTTGGGGTGTAGGTACACCCACAGTGCTGTTAGGAAGGGAGTTCCAGGATTTTGACCCAGCGACAGTGAAGGAACGGCGATATAGCTGCCCTTGTCTTTCTAGGTGGTAGAGGTCACGGGTTTGGAAGGTGCTGTTGAAGGAGGCATAATGAGTTATTGCGGTGCATCTTGTAGATGGTACACACTGCTGCCACTATGCGTGGGTGGTGGAGAGAGTGAATGCTTAAGATGGTGAATGGTGTCAAGCAGGCTGCTTTGTCTTGGATGGTGTCGAGCTTCTTGAGTGTTGTTGGAGCTGCACCCATCCAGGCAAGTGGAGACTTGTGCCATATAGATGGTGGACAGGCTTTGGGAGTCAGGAGGTGAGTTACTCGCCACAGGATTCCCAGCATCTGACCTGCTTTTGTAGCCACGGTATTTATATGGCTGGTCCAGTTAAGTTTCTGGTCAATGGTAACCCCAGGATGTTGATGGTGCAGGATTCAGCGATGGTAATGCTGTCAAAAGAAATGTCAAGTGGAGATGGTTAGATTCTCCCCAGTGGGAGGGGGAGGATCCAGTTGTCATGGTCCATGTGGGTACCAATGACATAGCTCGGACTAGGAAAGTGGTTCTGCTTAGGGAGTTTGAGCAGCTAGGGGCTAAGTTTTAAAAAAAAAAAACCTCAAAGGTAATAATCTCTGGGTTATTACCTGAGCCATGAGAAAATTGGTGTAGGGTAAATAAGATTAGACAGTTAAATGCGTGACCCAAAGATTGGTGAGTGAGAAATGGGGTACTGGCATCAGTACTGGGGAAAGCAGGAACTGTACTGTTGAGATGGTTTACACCTGACCTGTGCTGGGGCCAGTGTTCTGGCGAGTTGTATAATTAGGGCAATAGAGGGGGCTTTAAGCTAGATAGTGGGTGTGAGGGATCAAGTGAGAGATGTGACAACTTAAAAAGAGAGGAGAAGGCAAGAGACCAATGTAGCGATAAGGGTAATGATAATCAGAGTGTGACAGGAAGGGACAGAATGAACAAACTTAAGAGTGCGCCAGCAGATAAGGCTAGAGGTTGTGAACTAACAGAGTGGGGGAGGGTTAGGGTGAAGGGAGTTTTAGAAATCCAAAGAGAAAGGTTGAGGTATTGGAACAGTATAGCATTGTGGGTAAAGACAGAAAGGGACAGAAAGTTTAACAAAAATTGTACATCAGCGAATAAGATCATTGCAAGGAATAGAAGTAAAAAAAAAAAAGAAATTTAATGTTCTTTATCTGCGCGAAGCATCTGCAATAAGATAGATGAACTAATGGCACAAATGGAGGTAAATGATTTAGATCTAATCGTCATTACAGAGACATCGTTACATGGTGATCAAGATTGGGAAATAAATATTCCAGGGTACACAATATTGCAGAAAGACAGACCGAGTGGCAAAGGAGGAGGGGTAGAACTGATAGTAAAGGATGACATAAGGACATTAGTGAGAAAGGACCTGGCCTCAGAAGATCATGAATTAGAATCAGTATGGGTAGAAATTAGGAATAGCCAGAATCCGAAATCACTGGTGGGAATAGTTTTTCAGCCCCCTAAAAATATTTATACCATTGGACAGACCATTAAACAAGAAATTATTGGAGCTTATAACTAAGGCAATGTAATAATTGTGGGGGACTTTAATCTTCATATAGACTGGGACAACGAAATTAGCAAGAGTGGTCTGCAACAGGGATGTCCAACATTTTCATGTTGGTGGGGGGGTGGGCGCAATACAATTTTTGTTTTACATGGGCCGGTGAGACAATTTCAGAAAGATAAAGGCATTAAAAGTTTATCTTACTATTCAGCAAAACAACAATAAATGTGTATTTTTGTGAAGAAGCTTTAAATGAGAAGACTCACTTATTGACTTACTTTCTCTTCACCATGTTGGACAATGACTTAGTGAGATACCTGCCATTTTTTTGCTTGCACAATTATTCAATGTTTTCCCACACACCTCTTGTAGCGATGCAGAGTATTACCAGATAGATGTCCATCTGTCAGGAGTGATCTTGCTCGCGCTGTCTCCCTCCTCTCTCTCTCTCTGCATCTGACTCTTTTCCCATCCCCCCTCCTCTGTGTTCCCCCTTCTCTATGTTCCCCCCTCTGTGTCATCTGCCCCCTGTATTGTTCCCTCCCCTCTGTATGTTGTCCCCTGCTGTGTCATTTCCCCCCCCCCCCGTATTGCTCCCCCCTTCTGTGTCATTCCCCTCTCTGTGTGTCGCTGCCCCTTCTCCATGTCCCTTCACTCTCTCTGTCTGCCTCTCTCTCTCTGTCTCCCATCTCTCTCTCTCCATGTCTCTCTCTCTGTCCCTGTCTCTCATTCTCTCTGTCCCCTTTTCTCTCTGTTCCCCTTTCCCTGTCTGTCCTCCCTTTCTCTCTTTCTCTCTGACCCCCTCTCTGTCTCTTTGACTGTTGCTGAGAGAGGGAGCAGCAGTTTCTGAACTTAGGAGCGATTCGGGGTTTTCCAGTGGGTTTTTAAAACACACCAAAGCTGTCCTGACAGGTGCTGAGAGAGGGAACAGTGGTTTCCAAACTTTGGACAGATTTGGGGTTTTCTGGCGGGTTCTGATTTTTTTTTTTTAAAAGCCCGCTGGAAAACCCCGAATCTGTCCAAAGTTTGGAAGCCACTGTTCCTGCTCTCAGCATCTGTCAGCTGTGATAACAGAAAGGAGAGTTAATGAGCATTAGATAAAGTTCTGAGCTTAGAAATTCCAATTCAGCTGTGAAATGGACAGTGCGTTTTTTTTTAAAGCCAGTCTGGTTGGAAAGAAGAAGTCGATGGGAAATTTCTCATCCCTGAAATTACCAGTCACGGACCCCTGGTAAAGATGAGAAAAGGCCAGGTACAGTTTACATCCGTGGGCCGAATAGAAAGCTTTGGTGGGCCGAATCCTGGCCCAGGGGCCGTATGTTGGAAACCCCAGTCTAGAAGATGAGTTTGTAGAAAGTTTTCAGGACTGTTTCTTGGAGCAATGCATTGTGGAGTCGACTAGGGATAAAGCTATCTTAGATCTAGTATGGTGTAATGAAACAGGATGAATTAGTAATGTCATAGCAAGTGATCCACTGGGAAATAGTGATCATAATACCATCGAATTCCATGTTAAGTTTGAAAGTGACATACACCAATCACAATCAAGAATCTTAAATTTAAACAAAGCCAATTACGAAGGTATGAGGGGAGAACTGGTTAAGGTAAATTGGGTAAATAGACTAAAATGTATGGTGGTAAATGAACAGTGGGAAATCTTTAAAGAAACAATTTAAAATGTTCAGCAAAAATACATTCCATTGACAAACAAATGCTCAGCAAGAAAGACCCATCCGTGGCTCACTCGGGAAGTTAAGGAGAGTATTAGATTAAAAGAAGAGGCTTACAATGTTGCAAAAAATAGTAGCAAGTCTGAGGATTGGGATTGTCTTAGAAACCAGCAAAGGGCCACCAAAAAGTTGATAAAGGAAAAAGTAGACTATAAGTAAACTAACCAGTAATATAAAAACAGATTGTAAAAGCTTTTGTAGGTATATCAAAAGGAAGAGAGTAGCTGAAATAAGTGTTGGTCCCTTAGTTTCGCCTGTCTTTGCTTCTATCATGAGGAATGAGGAAATGGTAGAGGCAACTGAACAACTATTTTTTGTCTGTTTTCACAGTAGAAAACTTAAGTTTCATACCAGAAATTGCTGGGAATCTAGGGGCTATAGAAAATAACGAAATTCATATCAGCAGAGAAAAATTGTTGGAGAAACTTAAGGGACTAAAATCTGACAAATCCCTGGGACCAGATGACCTTCAGCCTGGGGTTCTAAAGGAATAGATCAGAGATAGTCGGTGCGCTAGCTATGATTTTCCAAAATTCCTTAGATTCGGGAACAGTCCCATCAGATTGGAAGTTGGCAAATGTTACACTGCTTTTCAAGAAAGGAGGGAGAGAGTAAACAGGGAACTACAGGCCAGTTAGCCTAACATTAGTTGTTGGGAAAATGTTGGAATCTATCATTAATGAAGCCTTTAAAATGCACTTGGAAAAGCACAGTATAATTAAAACTACTCAACAATCCTGTTTGACAAATTTATTAGAGTTTTTTGAGGATGTGTCTACCAGGCTGGATAAAGGGGAACCAGTAGATGTAGTATACCTGGATTTTCAAAAGGCATTTGATAAGGTGCCACATAAAAGGTTAATAGGCAACATAAGGGCTCATGGTGTTGGGGATAACATATTAGCATGGATAGAGGACTGGTTAATGGAGAGGAAGCAAAGAATGGGCATACACGGGACATTTTCAAGTTGGCAGGCAGTGAATAGTGGAGTGCTGCAAAGATCAGTGCTGGGCCTCAGCTATTTACAATCTATATTAATGACTTAGATGAAGAGACAGAGAGTAATGTATCTAAGTTTGCTTATGATACAAAGCTCAGTGGAAAGGTAAGCTGCTGCGAGGATGCAGAGAGGCTGCAAAGAGATATAAGTTAAGTGAATGGGCAACAAGATGGCAGATGGAGTATACTGTAGGGAAGTGTGAAGTTGTTCACTTTGGTCATAAAAATAGAAAAGCAGAATATTTTTTCAAAGGTTGATGTTCAAAGAGACTTGTGTGTGCTTGTAAAAGAAATGCAGAAAGTTAGCATGCAGGTACAGCAAGCAATTAGGAAGGCAAATGGCATGTTGGCCTTTATTGCAAGGGGATTGGAGTACAGGAATAAAGAAATCTTGCTACAATTGTACAAGGTTGTGGTGAATCCACATCTGAAATACTGTGTGCACTTTTAGTCACCACATTTAAGAAAGGATGTACTTGCATTGGAGGCGGGACAGTGAAGGTTCACTAAATTGGTTGCTGGGATGGGGGGCTTGTCCTATGATGAGAGGCTGAGTAAATTGGGCCTGTATTCTATGGAGTTTAGAAGAATGAGAGGGGATCACATTCTCGGAGAAGACTCGGAGGGCGGAGTACCGGACCGGTAGGTATAAAAAAACCTACCTCGGGAAAAATAAAACTGAAAAGTGACATCACAGGAAAGCTGTGACCTGATTGGCTGGTAGGGAATCTGTACCGAATTTGAAAATAAACCTGATAAAAATTGATTAAAACAGTAATTAACTAATTAATAAGGAGAGTAACTAAACCAGAGAGAGGAGATTACTGTATTTAGATGGCATTTAGTAATTATTGCAGAAATCTAGCACGAGGGAACACATAGTTAAGTGTATCATAATTTAGTAAGGATTTAATAAGCATTTATTTATTTTAAATTAATTTATTAATTAGTGCGAGAAATGACAGAGGGGTGAAGTGCTTCACCTGTGAGATGTAGGAGGTCCGTGTTCTGGGCGACTACATCTGCAGGAAGTGTACCCAGTTGCAGCTCCTCACAGACCGCATGGATCGGTTGGAGCGGCAACTGGATGCACTGAGGAGCATGCAGGTGGCGGAAAGCGTCATAGACAGGAGTTTTAGAGAAGTGGTTACACCCAAGGTGCAGACAGATAGATGGGTGACCGCTAGAAGGGGCAAGCAGTCAGTGCAGGAATCCCCTGTGGCTATCCCCCTCTCTAACAAGTATACCGTTTTGGATACTGTTGGGGGGGGGATGGCCTATCAGGGGAAAACAGCTGCAGCCAGAGCAGTGGCACCACGGCTGGCACTGTTCAGCAGGGAGGGACAAAGCGCAGAAGAGCAATAGTTATAGGGGACTCTATAGTCAGAGGCACAGATAGGCGCTTCTGTGGACGTGAAAGAGACTCCAGGATGGTATGTTGCCTCCCTGGTGCCAGGGTCAAGGATGTCTCTGAACAGACAGGGGGCATTCTGAAGGGGGAGGGTGAACAGCCAGAGGTTGTGGTACACATCGGTACCAATGACATAGGCAGGAAGAGTGATGAGGTCCTGCAGGGGGAGTTTAGGGAGTTAGGTAGTAAGTTTAAAAAACAGGACCTCTAGGGTTGTAATCTCTGGATTACTCCCTGTGCCACGTGCCAGTGAGGCTAGAAATAGGAAGATAGTGCAGCTGAACACGTGGCTGAGCAGCTGGTGTAGAAAGGAGGGTTTCAGATATCTGGACCATTGGGCTCTCTTCAGGGACAGATGGGACCTGTACAAGAAGGACGGGTTGCATCTAAACTGGAGGGGCACTAATATCCTGGCTGCAAGGTTTGCTAGTCACTCGGGAGGGTTCAAACTAGTGTGGCAGGGGGGTGGGAACCAGAGCAGTAGGACAGCTAGTGAAATAAATGAGGAGGACATAGTAAATAAGGCCAGTAGGACCAAGATGAAGAGGAAGCAGGGAGATGTTGCTGAGCACAGCGGGACTGGTGGTCTGAAGTGCATTTGTTTCAATGCGAGAAGTATAACAGGTAAGGCAGATGAGCTTGGATTAGTACTTGGAACTATGATGTTGTTGCTATTACAGAGACTTGGTTGAGGGAAGGGCAGGATTGGCAGCTAAATGTTCCAGGCTTTAGAAGCTTCAGGCGGGATAGAGGGGGATGTAAAAGGGGTGGGGGTGTTGCATTACTGGTGAAGGAGAATATCACAGCTGCACTGCGGGAGGACACCTCAGAGAGGTCATGCAGCGAGGCAATATGGGTGGAGCTCAGGAATAGGAAGGGTGCAGTCACGATGTTGGGGGTTTACTACAGGCCTCCCAACAGCCAGCGGGAGATAGAGGAGCAGATATGTAGACAGATTTTGGAAAGATGGAAAAGCAACAGGGTTTTTTTTTGTGGTGGGTGATTTTAACTTCCCCTATATTGACTGGGACTCACTTACTACTAGGGGATTGGATGGGGCAGAATTTGTAAAGAGCATCCAGGAGGGCTTCTTGAAACAGTATGTAGATAGTCCAACTAGGGATGGGGCCATTCTGGACCTGGTATTGGGGAATGAGCCCGGCCAGGTGGTTGAAGTTTCAGTGGGGGAGCATTTCGGGAGCAGTGACCATAATTCCATAAGTTTTAAGGTACTTGTGGATAAGGATAAGAGTATCCTCGGATGAAGGTGCTAAATTGGGGGAAGGCTAATTATAACAATATTAGGCAGGAACTGGAGAATTTAGATTGGGGGCGGCTGTTTGAGGGTAAATCAACATCTGACATGTGCGAGTCTTTCAAGCATCAGCTGATTAGAAGCCAGGACCAGCATGTTCCTGTGAGGAAGAAGGATACGTTTGGCAAGCTTCGGGAAGCTTGGGTAACGCGGGATATTATGAGCCTAGTCAAAAAGAAAAAGGAAGCATTTGTAAGGGCTGGAAGGCTAGGAACAGACGAAGCACTTGAGGAATATAAAGACAGTAGGAAGGAATTTAAGCAAGGAGTCAGGAGGGCTAAAAGGGGTCATGAAAAGTCATTGGCAAACAGGATTAAGGAAAATCCCAAGGCTTTTTATACGTATATAAAGAGCAAGAGGGTAACCAGGGAAAGGGTTGGCCCACTCAAGGACAGAGATGGGAATCTATGTGTGGAGCCAGAGGAAATGGGCGAGGTGCTAATTGAGTACTTTGCATCAGTATTCACCAAGGAGAAGGAATTGGTGGATGATGAGCCGAGGGAAGGGAGTGTAGATAGTCTCAGTCATCTCATTATCAAAAAGGAGGAGGTGTTGGGTGTCTTGCAAAGCATTAAGGTAGATAAGTCCCCAAGGCCTGATGGGATCTACCCTAGAATACTGAAGGAGGCAAGGGAGGAAATTGCTGGGGCCTTGACAAATATCTTTGCATCCTCATTGGCTACAGGTGAGGTCCCAGAGGACTGGAGAATAGCCAATGTTGTTCCTTTGTTTAAGAAGGGTGGCGAGGATAATCCAGGAAATTATAGGCCGGTGAGCCTTACGTCAGTGGTAGGGAAACTATTAGAGAGGATTCTTCGGGACAGGATTTACTCCCATTTGGAAACAAGTGAACTTATTAGCGAGAGACAGCATGGTTTTGTGAAGGGGAGGTTGTGTCTTACTAATTTGATTGGGTTTTTTGAGGAAGTGACGAAGATGATTGATGAAGGAAGGGCAGTGGATGTTATCTATATGGACTTTAGTAAAGCCTTTGACAAGGGCCCGCATGGCAGACTGGTACAAAAGGTGAAGTCACACGGGATCAGAGGTGAGCTGGCAAGATGGATACAGAACTGGCTCGGTCATAGAAGACAGAGGGTATCAGTGGATGGGTGTTTTTCTGAATGGAGCGATGTGACTCGTGGTGTTCCGCAGGGATCAGTGCTGGGACCTTTGCTGTTTGTAGTATATATAAATGATTTGGAGGAAAATGTAGCTGGTCTGATTAGTAAGTTTGCAGACGACGCAAAGGTTGGTGGAGTTGCGGAAAATGATGAGGATTGTCAGAGGATACAGCAGGATATCGATCGGTTGTAGACTTGGGCGGAGTAAATGGCAGAACCCTTAGGAGTATTGACAGGCAGAGAGATCTGGGCGTACAGGTCCACAGGTCACTGAAAGTGGATAAGGTAGTCAAGAAGGCATACGGCATGCTTGCCTTCATCGGTCGGGGCATAGAGTATGAAAATTGGCAAGTCATGTTGCAGCTGTACAGAACCTTAGTTAGGCCACACTTAAAATATTGCGTACAATTCTGGCCGCCACACTACCAGAAGGACGTGGAGGCTTTGGAGAGGGTACAGAGGAGGTTTACCAGGATGTTGCCTGGTCTGGAGGGCATTAGCTATGAGGAGAGGTTGGATAAACTCGGATTGTTTTCACTGGAACGACGGAGGTGGAGGGGCGACATGATAGAGGTTTACAAAGTTCTGAGCGGCATGGACAGAGTGGATAGTCAGAAGCTTTTTCCCAGGGTGGAAGAGTCAGTTACTTGGGGACATAGGTTTAAGGTGCGAGGGGCAAAGTTTAGAGGGGATGTACAAGGCAGGTTTTTTACACAGAGGGTGGTGAGTGCCTGGAACTTGCTGCCAGGGAAGGTGGTGGAAGCAGATACGATAGCGACGTTTAAGAGACATCTTGACAAATACATGAATAGGAAGGGAATAGAGGGATACGGACCCTGGAAGTGCAGAAGATGTTAGTTTAGGCAGGCATCAAGATCGGCGCAGGCTTGGAGGGCTGAATGTCCTGTTCCTGTGCTGTACTGTTCTTTGTTCTTGTTCTTTGATCTCATTGAAAGATACAAGATTCTGAAGCGGCTGAGTCGGGTAGACTCAGAGATTGTTTCCGCTGGTCGGGAAATCTAAAACATGGGGATACAGTCTCAGGATAAGGGGCTGATCATTTAGGACTGAGATTTGAGAAATGACTTCACTCAAAGGGTTGCGAATCTTTGGAATTCTCTACCCCAGAGGGTTGTGGATGCTCCATCATTGAATACATTTAACGCTGGGATAGACAGAGTTTTGATCTCCCAGGGAATCAAGGGATATGGCGAATGGCGGGAAAGTGGAGTTGAAGCCTAGGATCAGGCACAATCATTTTGAATGGCGGAGCAGGCTTGATGGGCCGTATGGTTGACTCCTGCTCCTACTTCTTGTCATTCTTGTGTTCTGTGTTGTTGGAGATGGTCGTTGCCTGGAACTTGTTGGTGTGAATGTTACTTGCCACTTATCAGCCCAAGCCTGAAAGTTGTCTCGGTCTTGCTGCATGTGGACACAAACTGCTTCAGTATCTGAGGAGTTCCATGAGGGAAACTCCCTTCTGTTATTACAGTGGATGGAAGGTGAGAGGTAACCTGTATACAGGCCATGTGACTTACCTCCACGTGGAAATGTTACAAACATGAGCGCTCACAGCTAACACGCTAACAGTGGAGGCTCATTGTGTGATCAGTGGGTCTGTGGCATTGCCCAACCCAGTATTATTGACACTTAACACACGTGGCCTAGTTTATTTTCCAGCTGCCACAGTTTGTGCAATGAAAAAACCACAGTCAATGAAGCCATAAACTTCTGACGGGTGTGAATGATAACTGATTCATTGTCCTCACTGTACTTGGCAATGTGAGGGGAGAAACGCTATTAAATGGAAGGTAATTCCTTTGCTTTCACAATCCCTACTCTCCCTCCCACTGTGACAGCTGACATCAGCATTCTCCAACAGCAAATCCGATAAGAAAACCAACGTGCATTTCCATCACGTTTTTAACTTAGTAAAAGGTCCCAAGTCATTTCACAGCAGCTTTATCAGAGGCCAAGCCACATTCGGAGATATTAGCACAGGTGACCGAAAGCTTGGTCAAAGAGTTAGATTTTAAGGAGCATTGTAAAAGATTGGGAGAGCGGTAGAGAGGTGACAATCAGCCAGTGCTCCCATTCCTAATTGAAACCCTCGTGATGGCTCAGAAGGTCATAGGTTCAAGAGACTTGAGCACATAATCCAGGCGGGCACTCTGGTGCTGCACTGTCGATGATGCCGTATCTGTGATCTGATTTTCATGTGGGAATTCAAGATCTTGTGGAAGTATTGGATGAATTGCAGGATATTGCCCAGAGTCCTGGCCAACATTCCTCCCTCGAACAGCATATTTCAAACAGATTAATTGGTCCTTCACCTCATTGTCATTTTTGAGTTCTTGATGTGTGCAAAATGCAAAGTCACTATACTTCAGAACATTGAAATATTGGGAAGAAACTGGTTTTAGATGCCCTTGCAGGAATTGAGCTGTGATGAGCAACGAATTAGTTAACCATACTGTGGAGCCATGCAAACTGGGGAGGTGGTGGTGTAGTGGTGAGATCACTGGACTGATAGCCAGAAAATTAGCTTACTGTGCTGAGGACATGGGTTTGAATCATCCTAGATGGTGAAGTTTGACTTCAATTAATCTCAGAAATTAAAAACAATAGTCTAATAGTGGCCATGAAACCATTGTTGTAAAAAAAACCCCATCTGGTTCACTAATGTACTTTGGGGAAGGAAATCTTCTGGTCTGGCCCACCTATAATTCCAGACCCACAACAATGTGGTTCACTCTTAATTTTATTTATTGAATTTAGAGATACAGCACTGAAACAGGCCTTTCGGCCCACCGAGTCTGTGCCAACCATCCATTTTATACTAATCCTACATTAATCCCATATTCCCTACCACATCCCCACTATTCTCCTACCACCGACCTACACTAGGGGCAATTTACAATGGCTAATTTACCTATCAACCTGCAAGTCTTTGGCTGTGGGAGGAAACCAGAGCACCCGGCGGAAACCCACACACATGCGGAGAAATTGCGAACTCCACACAGGCAGTACCCAGAATCAAACCCGGGTTGCTGGAGCTGTGAGGCTGCGGTGCTAGACACTGCGGTGCTAGACACTGCGTCACTGTGCCACCCTCTGAAATAGCCTAACAAGCCACTCAATTCATGGGCAGTAAATGTTGGTCGAGCCAGTGATGCCCACATCTCAAATGAAGAAAAAAAAGTGCTAGTTAATGGGGGATATTTTGCAAAGAGTTATCGAGGGTGTGATATTGTGACCATACATTGCACATTTACTCAGCTTTCATTACGAAGGCAGGAATGACAGGAGGTCATTGACATTAGAATTAGCTATGACCATTGATGATGCTGCAGCCTCAAAACCTATTCCCATGTTTTACACAAATAGGTCAGTGCAGTGGACAAGGATCGATCCTGAAATAAAAGAGAAACTACTGCTCTCCCGGGATGATGGAGAGTTCTGGTGAGAAAAATTTTATTAACATTTCCAGCCGATACCTCACTCCCTAATGTATGCAACACAGGGGTCACTCACACTCTGACCCCTCACTCCCTAATGTACCCATCACAGGGGGTCACTCACACTCTGACCCCTCACTCCCTAATGTACCCATCACAGGGGTCACACACACTCTGACCCCTCACTCCCTAATGTACCCATCACAGGGGTCACACACACTCTGACCCCTCACTCCCTAATGTACCCATCACAGGGGTCACTCACTCTGACCCCTCACTCCCTAATGTACGCAACACAGGGGTCACTCACACTCTGACCAATCATTCCCTAATGTACCCATCACTGGGATCACTCACACTCTGACCCCTCACTCCCTAATGTACGCAACACAGGGGTCACTCACACTCTGACTAATCCCTCTCTAATGCACCCATCACAGGGGTCACTCACACTCTGACCTCTCACTCTCTAATGTACCCATCACAGGGGTCACTCACACTCTGACCCCTCACTCCCTAATGTACCCGACACAGGGGGTCACTCACACTCTGACCCCTCACTCCCTAATGTACCGAACACAGGGGGTCACTCACACTCTGACCCCTCACTCCCTAATGTACCCGTCACTGGGGTCACTCACTCTCTGACCCCTCACTCTCTAATATACCCGTCACTGGGGTCACTCACTCTCTGACCCCTCACTCTCTAATGTACCCGTCACTGGGGTCACTCACTCTCTGACCCCTCACTCTCTAATGTACCCGTCACTGGGGTCACTCACTCTTTGACCCCTCACTCTCTAATGTACCCATCACAGGCGGTCACTCACACTCTGACCCCTCACTCTCTAATGTACCCATCACAGGGGTCACTCACACTCTGACCCCTCACTCTCTAATGTACCTGTCACAGGGGGTCACTCACACTCTGACCCCTCACTCTCTGATATACCCATCACAGGGGGTCACTCACACTCTGACCCCTCACTCTCTGATATACCCATCACAGGGGGTCACTCACACTCTGACCCCTCACTCTCTAATGTACCCATCACAGGCGGTCACTCACACTCTGACCCCTCACTCTCTAATATACCCATCACAGGGGGTCACTCACACTCTGACTCCTCACTCTCTAATGTACCCGTCACTGGGGTCACTCACTCTCTGACCCCTCAGTCTCTAATGTACCCATCACAGGGGGTCACTCACACTCTGACCCCTCACTCCCTAATGTACGCAACACAGGGGTCACTCACACTCTGACCCCTCACTCCCTAATGTACGCAACACAGGGGTCACTCGCACTCTGACCCCTCATTCCCTAATGTACTCAACACAGGGGTCACTCCCACTCTGACTAATCCCTCTCTAATGTACCCATCACAGGGGTCATTCACACTCTGACCTCTCATTCTCTAATGTACACATCACAGGGGTCACTCACACTCTGACCCCTCACTCCCTAATGTACCGAACACAGGGGGTCACTCACACTCTGACCCCTCACTCCCTAATGTACCCGTCACTGGGGTCACTCACTCTCTGACCCCTCACTCCCTAATGTACTCAACACAGGGGTCACTCACACTCTGACTAATCCCTCTCTAATGTACCCATCACAGGGGTCATTCACACTCTGACCTCTCATTCCCTAATGTACCCAACACAGGGGGTCACTCACACTCTGACCCCTCACTCCCTAATGTACCGAACACAGGGGGTCACTCACACTCTGACCCCTCACTCCCTAATGTACCCGTCACTGGGGTCACTCACTCTCTGACCCCTCACTCTCTAATATACCCGTCACAGGGGTCACTCACACTCTGACCCCTCACTCTCTAATGTACCCGTCACTGGGGTCACTCACTCTCTGACCCCTCACTCTCTAATGTACCCATCACAGGGGTCACTCACACTCTGACCCCTCACTCTCTAATGTACCCGTCACTGGGGTCACTCACTCTCTGACCCCTCACTCTCTAATGTACCCGTCACTGGGGTCACTCACTCTTTGACCCCTCACTCTCTAATGTACCCATCACAGGCGGTCACTCACACTCTGACCCCTCACTCTCTGACATACCCATCACAGGGGGTCACTCACACTCTGACCCCTCACTCTCTGATATACCCGTCACAGGGGGTCACTCACACTCTGACCCCTCACTCTCTAATGTACCCGTCACAGGGGGTCACTCACACTCTGACCCCTCACTCTCTGATATACCCATCACAGGGGGTCACTCACACTCTGACCCCTCACCCTAATGTACCCATCACAGGGGGTCACTCACACTCTGACCCCTCACTCTCTAATGTACCCATCACAGGGGGTCACTCACACTCTGACCCCTCACTCTCTAATGTACCCATCACAGGGGGTCACTCACACTCTGACCCCTCACTCTCTAATGCTCCCATCACAGGCGGTCACTCACACTCTGACCCCTCACTCTCTAATGCTCCCATCACAGGGGTCACTCACACTCTGACCCCTCACTCTCTAATGCTCCCATCACAGGGGTCACTCACACTCTGACCCCTCACTCTCTAATGCTCCCATCACAGGGGTCACTCACACTCTGATATTTGAAGAAGAACTTGTTTTGATTTAAAATAAAATTGCTTTATTATTGTTTTTTTTTATTGTGCACCTTCATGATAATAAATCATCACATTGTGCTTTACAGGAGAGTTGCTGTTTGACATCAAGCCGCATCAGGCAGATGACTGATAGCTTGGGCAAGCAGGCATTATTTAAGGAGAATCTCATCGGAAGAGAGGGAGTTTGAGAGGCAGAGAGGGTTAAAGAGGCAATTCTAGAGTTTAGGATCCAGGCAGCTAATGACATGGCCAGTGGTGGTGGAGAGATTAAAATCCTGGCTGCTGAAGGGCCAGAATTGGAGAATGCAGAGATCTGGGAGGGCTGTGGCCTGGAGGAGATTACAGAGATAGGAAGGGTGAGGCCACAGAGGGACTTGAAAACAAGGATGTGAATTTTAAATGGAAGTTGCTGGATTGGGAGCCAATGTTGATCAGCTTTCCCAGGGGTGCTGTGTAAACAGGATTTGATGCATATTCCGACATGGGCAGCAGAGGTTTGGATGAGGTCAAGTTTACAGAGGTTGGAAGATGCAGCATGTACAAAGAGGTGAGTAAGGAAGATAGAAAGAGAGATAGACACCAGGATTAACGAGAAATAGAAGGGGAATGAGTGACTGAGTGAGCAGGTGTGTAAATGCCCAGAGAGTGGCTCTGAGAGATTGGTGTAGGCCTGCAACCCCCAAGTCTGGAGGAGGAAATTTCATGGTCAGAGCCTTGTTGAGTATGGCCTGCTGTGGATGGTGATGATTCAGGAGATGGGAGAGCAGGAGGAGAAAACATTTCCCAAAGGAATTCCATCGGCAACAGCAGCAGTCCCACACAGTTCTTTTCCTTCACGGATTGAAAACCCTGTTTGAATTTTTAAAGTGCCTCCCACCCAGTTCCTTTTCTCTCCACAGGATGGCAATGCAGGATTTTGTGGCACATTATGCTGAGCTAGTGATTTGCAATTTAACCCCAGACTTCCTGGAAGGTGAAAACCAGCAGAAATGGGCCCTGTCCATTCACCGTGGCACCTGGTTGAAAGGACAGAGCTCAGGAGGGCGCATGGGCAATAACGGTAAGTACATCCACCCGATCTCCTGGGACCCTTGTTGTAATCTAAGAAATGCAGCCACTAATTGACATACGGCAAGATGTCACAAACAGCAGTGACATAATGATCAGATAATCTGTTTTTTCGTGATGTTGATTGAGAGATAAATATTGGCCCATGTCAATGTGGATAACTCCCTGCTCTCCTTCGAAATAGAGCCATGTGATCTTTTACGTCTGCCTGAGGGGGCAGATGGAACCTCGATTTAATGTCTCATCTGACAGACGGTTCCTCTGACAGTATAGGACTCCCTCAGTACTGCACTGGAGTGTCAGCTGGATACTTTGTGGTCAAGTCTCTGGGGCAGGACTTGAACCATGGCTGACACTCAAAGTAATTGGGCACCGGCCGTTGACTAAGGGGGTGTCCATTTCTGTAAACTTCCCAGGCAGGAGAGTTGTGAATGAGGCCCAGCGTTTTGAACATCACTGTGAACTTGTCATGCCATGGTTGGGGGAGGGGATTGCTCTCATGGAATCCAGTTGATCCTGGTGGGATTCTTTGGTGCACACTGAAAATCAATTACCAGAAAAACATGGCAACGGCAGTAGGACGTAATGTTCTCAGAAGTTTGAGGTTCCACCTCAGGGCCCGATTGTACAGTATGTGCCTGGATTACATGCTCAAATCTTTGCAGCGGACTTGAACCCATAACCTTCTGAATCAGAGGAGAAAGAGGAGGGAGGTAAGGATAGATCTTTGGGATCTATGGAGATAATGTGGGCTGGGAATAAGGTGCCCAATACCAGTTCAACACAGATGTGCAGGTTTGATCATGTGACTGCACAACATCTGACCACATGATGCCTAATCACGTGATACCTAATTCTCCAGGTCTGACTGAGCCCCCATTCCCAGTCTTCATCCACCCCCAAGCCCCCATTCCCCAGTCCCATTCTCCCCCCAAGTTCCCATTCCCCAGTCTCCATCCACCCACCCCCCCTGAGCCCCCTTTCCCCAGTCTCCAGTTCCCCCGAGCCCCCTTTCCCCAGTCTCCATTTCCCCCCCACCGAGTCCCCAATTCCCCAGACTCCATTTCCCCCTGAGCCCCCTTTCCCCAGTCCCCATTTCCTCCCCCCCCCGAATGCCCAATTCCCCAGTCTTCATCTCCTCTGAGCCCCCATTCCCCAGTCGCCAACCCCCTGAGTTCCCATTCGCCAATCTCCACCCACCCCCTGAGCCCCCATTCCCCAGTCTTTGTCTCCCCCCAAACCCCAATTCCCCAGTCTCCCCTCTGAACCCCCAGTCTCCACTCCCCCGCCCCCCCCACCGAGTCCCCATTCCCCAGTCTCCATCTCCCCCGAGCTCCCAATCTCCAGTCTTTATCTCCCCCCGGACCCCAATTCCCTAGTCTCCCCTCCAAGCCCCCATTCCCCAGTCTCCATCTCCCCCTGAGCCCCCATTCCCCAGTCTTTGTCTCCCCCCAAACCCCCATTCCCCAGTCTCCCCTTGCCGCCCCCCCCCCACCCCGAGTCCCCATTCCCCAGTCTCCACTTCCACCCCCCGTGACCTCATTCCCCAGTCTCCACCCCTTTGCTGAGTCCCCATTTCCCAGTCACCCCCACCGAGTCCCCATTCTCCAGTCTTCACCACCCCCCCGAACCCCCATTCCCCAGTCTCCATCTCCCCCCGGACCCCAATTCCCCAGTCTCCCCTCCAAGCCCCCATTCCCCAGTCTCCACTTCCACCCCCCGTGACCTCATTCCCCAGTCTCCACCCCTTCGCTGAGTCCCCATTTCCCAGTCACCCCCACCGAGTCCCCATTCTCCATCTCCCCCCGATCCCCAGCCTCCATGTCCCCAAAGTCTCATTCAGCTAGCAATAAAGGAGAAGTGTTGGAGGAGGACATGGGATGTGGGTGTCACTGGCTACGCCAGTATTTATTGCCCATCCCTAATTGCCCTCGAGAAGTTGGTGATGAGCTGCCTTCTCATAAATCCCTGAAGGTTGCTAACCAGGTTAATAGGGCTGTTAAGAAGGCATATGGTGTGTTAGCTTTTATTAGTAGGGGGGTCGAGTTTCGGAGCCACGAGGTCATGCTGCAGCTGTACAAAACTCTGGTGAGACCGCACCTGGAGTATTGCGTGCAGTTCTGGTCACCGCATTATAGGAAGGATGTGGAAGCTATGGAAAGGGTGCAGAGGAGATTTACTAGGATGTTGCCTGGTATGGAGGGAAGGTCTTACGAGGAAAGGCTGAGGGACTTGAGGTTGTTTTCGTTGGAGAGAAGGAGGAGGAGAGGTGACTTAATAGAGACATATAAGATAATCAGAGGGTTAGATAGGGTGGATAGTGAGCGTCTTTTTCCTCGGATGGTGATGGCAAACACGAGGGGACATAGCTTCAAGTTGAGGGGTGATAGATATAGGACAGATGTGAGAGGTAGTTTCTTTACTCAGAGAGTAGTAAGGGCGTGGAACGCCCTGCCTGCAGCAGTAGTAGATTCGCCAACTTTAAGGGCATTTAAGTGGACATTGGATAGAAATATGGAAGAAAATGGAATAGTGTAGGTCAGATGGTTTCACAGGTCGGCGCAACATCGAGGGCCGAAGGGCCTGTACTGCGCTGTAATGTTTTAATTCTAATTCTAATTCTAATTCTTGAACCACTGCAGTCCATGTGGGGTAGGTGCACCCACAGTGCTGTTAGGAAGGGAGTTACAGGATTTTGACCCAGCAACGGTGATATAGTTCCAAGTCAGGATGGTGTGTGACTTGGGGAACTTGTGGTGTTCCCATGCATTTGCTGCCCTTGTCCTTCTAGGTGGCAGAGTTCACGGGTTTGGAAGGTGCTGTCTAAGGAGCCTTGGTGAGGTGCTGCAGTGCATCTTGTAGATGGTACACACTGCTGCCGCTGTGCGTCGGTGGTGGAGGGAATGAATGTTTGTGGATGGGGTGCCAATCAAGCGGGCTGCTTTGTCCTGGATGGTGTTAACCTCCTTGAATGTTGTTGGAGCTGCACCTGTCCAGACAAGTGGAGAGTATTCCATTACACTCCTGACTTGTGCCTTGCAGATAGTGGACAGACTTTGCGGAGTCAGGAGGTGAGCTACTCGCCGCAGGAGTCCTAGCTTCTGACCTGCTCTTTTAGCCATTTTATATGGCTACTCCAGTTCAGTTTCTGGTCAATGGTAAACCCCCAGGATGTTGATAGTGGGGGATTCAGCGATGGTAATGCCGTTGAATGTCAAGGGGAGATGGTTAGATTCTCTCTTGTTGGAGATGGTCATTGCCTGGCACTTCTGTGGCACGAATGTTACTTGTCACTTATCAGCCCAAGCCTGGATATTGTCCAGGTCTTGCTGCATTTCTACACGGTCTGCTTCAGTATCTGAGGAGTTGCGAATGGTGCTGAACATTGTGCAATCATCAGCGAACATCCCCACTTCTGACCTTATGATTGAAGGAAGGTCATTGATGAAGCAGCTGAAAATGGTTGGGCCTAGGACACTACTCTGAGGAACTCCTGCAGCGATGTCCTGGAGCTGAGGTGATTGACCTCCAACAACCACAACCTTCATCCTTTGCGCTAGGTATGATTCCAACCAGCGGAGCGTTTTCCCCCTAATTCACATTGACTCCAGTTTTGCTAGGGCTCCTTGATTCCATACTCTGTCAAATGCTGCCTTGATGTCAAGGGCAGTCACTCTCACCTCATCTCTTGAGTTCAGCTCTTTTGTCTATGTTTGAACAAAGGCTGTAATGAGGTCAGGAGCTGAGTGGCCCTGGCGGAACCTGAACTGAGCGTCACTGAGCAGGTTATTGCAAAGCAAGTGCTGCTTGATTGCACTGTCAATGACATCTTCCATCACTTTACTGATGATTGAGAGTAGACTGATTGGGTGGTAATTGGCCAGATTGGATTTGCCCTGCTTTTTGTGTACAGGACATACCTGGGCAATTTTCCACATTGCAGGGTAGATGCCAATGTTGTAGCTGTACTGGAACAGCTTGGCTAGGGGCACGGCAAGTTCTGGAGCACAGGTCTTCAGTACTATTACCGGAATGCTGTCAGGGCCCATAGCCTTTGCAGTATCCAGTGCCTTCAGTCATTTCTTGATATCACACAGAGTGAATCGAATTGGCTGAAGTCTGGCATCTGTGATGCTGGGGACTTCAGGAGGAGGCTGAGATGGATTGGCACTTCTGGCTGAAGCTTGTTGCAAATGCTTCAGCCTTATCTTTCGCACTGATGTGCTGGGTTCCCCCATCATTGAGGATGGGGATATTTGTGCAACCACCTCCTCCAGTTAGTTGTTTAAATGTCCACCACCATTCACGACTGGATGTGACAGGACTGCAGAGCTTCGATCTGATCTGTTGGGATTGGGTTTTGGGATCGCTTAGCTCTGTCTATCGCATGCTGCTTAAGCCGTTTCGCATTCAAGTAGTCCTGAGTTGTAGCTTCACCAGGTTGACACCTCATTTTGAGGTATGCCTGGTGCTGCTCCTGACATGCCCTCCTGCACTCTTCATTGAACCAGGGTTTATCTCCTGGCTTGATGCAAATGGTAGAGTGGGGGATATGCTGGGCCATGAGGTTACAGATTGTGGTTGAGTACAATTCTGCTGCTGCAGATGGCCCACAGCGCCTCATGGATGCCCAGTTTTGCATTGCTAGATCTGTTGGAAATCTATCCCATTTAGCACGGTGATAGTGCGACACAACATGATGCAGGGTATCCTTGATGTGAAGATGGGTCTTTGTCTTCACAAGGACTGTGCGGTGGTCACTCCTACCAATACTGTCATGGACAGATGCATCTGCGACAGGCAGATTGGTGAGGACGAGGTCAAGTATGTTTTTCCCTCTTGTTGTTTCCCTCACCACCTGCTGCAGTCCCAGTCTAGCAGTTATGTCCTTTAAGACACGGCCAGCTCGGTCAGTATTTATTTTTTTATTTAGAGATACAGCACTGAAACAGGCCCTTCGGCCCACCGAGTCTGTGCCAACCAACAACCACCCATTTATACTAACCCTACAGTAATACCATATTCCCTATCATCTCCCTACACTAGGGGCAATTTACTACGGCCAATTTACCTATCACCTGCAAGTCTTTGGATGTGGGAGGAAACCGGAGCGCCTGGCGAAAACCCACGCAGACACAGGGAGAACTTGCAAACTCCGCACAGGCAGTACCCAGAATCGAACCCGGGTCCCTGGAGCTGTGAGGCTGCGGTGCTAACCACTGTGCTGCCCAGTAGTGGTGCTCCTGAGCCACTCTTGGTGATGGACATTGATGTCCCCCACCCAGAGTACATTCTGTGCCCTTGCCACCCTCAGTGCTTCCTCCAAGTGGTGATCAACATGGAGGAGTACTGATTCATCAGCTGAGGGAGGGTGGTAGGTGACAATCACAGGAGGTTTCCTTGTCCATGTTTGACCTGATGCTATGAGACATCATGGGGTCTGGAGTCGATGTTGACAACTCCCAGGGCAACTCCCTCCTGACTGTATATCACTGTGCCGCCAGCTGTGCTGGGTCTGTCCTGCCAGTGGGACAGGACATACCAGAGGATGTGATGGCAGTGTCTGGGACATTGTAAGCTATGATTCCGTGAGTATGACTATGTCAGGCTGTTGCTTGACTAGTCTGTGGGACAGCTCTCCCAACTTTGTCAAAGCCCCGAGATGTTAGTAAGGAGGACTTTGCAGGGTCAACAGGGCTGGGTTTACCACTGTTGTTTCCGGTGCCTAGGTCGATGCTGGGTGGTCTGTCCGGTTTCATTCCTTACTGACTTTTTCGCGGTTAGGTACAACTGAGTGGCTTGCTCAGCAATTTCAGAATTCATTTAAGAGTCAATCACATTGCTGTAGGTCTGGAGTCACATGTAGGCCAGACCAGGTAAGGACAGCAGATTTCCTTCCCTAAAGGATGAGTGAACCAAATAGGTTTTTGCAACAATCGACAATGTATTCAATCCTTTTTGAAAGCCATGATTGAATCTGCCTCCACCACACTTTCGGGCAGTGCATTCCAGATCCTCACCACTCGCAACATACAAATGTTTTTCCTCATGTTGCCTTTGGTTCTTTTCCCAGTCACCTTATACCAGTGTCCTCTGGTTCTCGACCCTTCCAGCAATGGGAACAGTTTCTCTCTATCTACTCTGTCCAGACCCCTCATGATTTTGAGCACCTCTATCAAATCGCCTCTCAACCTTCTGTTCTCTAAGGAGAACAACCCCAGCTTCTCCAATCTATCCTCCTAACTGAAGCTCCTCATCCCTGGAACTATTCTCATAAATCTTTTCAGCACCCTGTCTCCAATGCCTTTAAATTCTTCCTAAAGTGTGGTGCTCAAAATTGGACACATTAATACTCTCGTAGATTATCCTAATATAGACTGGGATACCAATAGAATAAAGGGCAGAGATGGGGGAGAGTTACTAAAGTGTGCTCAGGTGGAAGGATCACAAACCAGCGTGCACCAATTTAAGGTGATTGACAAAAGAACCGGAAGTGACATGAGGAAAAACTTCTTTGACACAGTGAAAACAAAGACGAAGTCCCGCCTTCACATTGACGACACCGTCTATCGTGTTGTGTGGCACTACCACCGTGCTAAATGGGATAGATTTCGAACAGATCTAGCAATGCAAAACTGGGCATCCATGAGGCACTGTGAGCCATCAGCAGCAGCAGAATTGTACTCAACCACAATCTATAACCTCATGGCCCGGCATATCCCCCGCTCTACCATTACCATCAAGCTAGGAGACCAACCCTGGTTCAATGAAGAGTGCCAGAGGGCATGCCAGGAGCAGCACCAGGCATACCTCAAAATGAGGTGTCAACCTGGTGAATCTACAACACAGGACTAGCTGCGTGCCAAACTGCATAAGCGATCCCATAATCAACGGATCAGATCGAAGCTCTGCAGTCCTGCCACATCCAGCCATGAATGGTGGTGGACAATTAAACAACTAACTGGAGGAGGTGGCTGCACAAATATCCCCATCCTCAATGATGGGACAGCCCAGCACATCACTGCGAAAGATAAGGCTGAAGCATTTGCAACAACTTCAGCCAGAACTGCCGAGTCGATGATCCATCTCGGCCTCCTCCTGAAGTCCCCAGCATCACAGATGCCAGACTTCAGCCAATTCGATTCACTCCGCGTGATATCAAGAAACGACTGAAGGCACTGGATACTGCAAAGGCTATGGGCCCTGACCAATATTCCGGCAACAGTACTGAAGACCTGTGCTCCAGAACTTGCTGCGCCCCTAGCCAAGCTGTTCCAGTACAGCAACAACACTGGCATCTACCCGGCAATGTGGAAAATTGCCCAGGAATGTCCTGTACACAAAAAGCAGGACAAGTGCAACCCCGCCAATTACCGCCCCATCAGTCTACTCTCTATCATCAGTAAAGTGATGGAAGGTGTCATCAACAGTGCCATCAAGCAGCACTTGCTTCGCAATAACCTGCTTAGTGATGCTCAGTTTGGGTTCCGCCAGCCCACTCCGCTCCTGACCTCATTACAACCTTGGTTCAAACATGGACAAAAGAGCTGAACTCAAGAGGTGAGGTGACAGTGACTGTGTATGGCATCAAGGAGCCCTAGTAAAACTGGAGTCAATGGGAATCGGGGAAAACTCTCCACTGGTTGGAATCATTCCTAACGCAAAGGAAGATGGTTGTGGTCCAGGACATCACTGCAGGAGTTCCTCAGGGTAGTGTCCTAGACCCAACCACCTTCAGCTGCTTCATCAATCATAGGGTCAGAAGTGGGGATGTTCACTGATGATTGCACAATGTTCAGCACCATTCGCAACTCCTCAGATACTGAAGCAGTCCATGTAGAAATGCAGCAAGACCTGGACAGTATCCAGGCTTGAGCTGATAAGTGACAAGTAACATTCGTGCCACACAAGTGCCAGGCAATGATCATTTCCAACAAGAGAGAATCTAACCATCTCCCCTTGACATTCAATGGCATTACCATCGCTGAATCCCCCACTATCAACATCCTAGGGGCTACCATTGACCAGAAACTGAACTGGAGTAGCCATATACCAAGCCAGTCTTGGTGATGGACATTGAAGGGGAGACAGTGGTGTGGTGGTAATGTCACTGAACTAATAATCCTGATTAATGTCCTGTTGCTATGGGTTCAAATCCCACCATGGCTGCAGGTGAAATTTAAATTCAATTACTGATAAAAAAAAATCTGGAATTGAAAGCTAGTCTCAGTAATGGTGACCATGAAACCATTGTCGATTGTCGTAAAAAACCCATCTGATTCACTAATGTCCTATAGGGAAGGAAATCTGCTGTCCTTAGCTGGTCTGGCCTACATGTGACTCTTGACCCACAGCAATGTGGCCGACTTTTGACTGCTCTCTGAAGTGGCCAAGCAAGTTGTTAAGGGCAATTAGGGATGGACAATAAATGCTGGCCTTGCCAGTGACACCCACATGCCATGAAAGAATTAAAAAAAGTCCCCCACCCAGACTACATTCTGTGCCCTTGCTACCCGCAGTGCTTCTTCGAAGTGGTGTTCAAAATGGAGGAGTACTGATTCATCAGCTGAGGGAGGGCGGTAGATGGTAATCAGCAGGAGGTTTCCTTCCCCATGTTTGACTTGATGCCATGAGATTTCAGAGTCAATGTTGAGGACTGCCAGGTCCACCCCCTCCCCACTGCCTCTTCTGGTGGGACAGGAAATACCCAGGGATGATGATGGAGGTGGGACATTGTCTGTAAGGTATGATTCAGTGAGTATGACTATGTCAGGCTGTTGCTTGACCAGTCTGTGGGACAGCTCTCCCAACAGCCAACAGCCTCCAGATGTACCGGAGGAGGACTTTGCAGGATTGACTGGGCAGTGTGTTTCTGATGCCTAGGTTGTTGCTGGGTGGCCTGTCTGGTTTTATTCTTTTCTGTAGCAGCTTGATACAACTGAGTGGCTTATGGGGTAGTTGAGGGTAGACCATTTTGTTGTGGTGGGTCTGCTGTCATATGTAGGCTAGATCCAGTAAGATTTCCTCCCCTGAAGGGCATTAGTAAACCAAATAGGTTTTATGGTAATCCAGTAATTTCACAGTCATTATTCCACATTTATTAATTAATTGAATTTAAATTCCCCCAGCTGCCTTGGTGGGATTTGAACTCATGTCTCCAGAGTAATAGTCCAGAGCTCTGAATTACTAGCCCAGTAACATTACCACTATGATACTGTCCTCCAGTAAGTTGAAGGCTGCAGAGAAGTCGAGGATGACATGGAGGAGTAGTGCACCACAGGCACAGCTCGTATCATTTGTGATTATGGTTCATGATGTTTCAATGCTTTGAGACTGGAGGAAACCTGATTGGAGAGATTCACATGGGGAGCTGTAGGCAACAGGCTGGAGTCACAGATCTGGGAGCTGACAAAAAAAGAAAGACTTGCATTTCAGGAGGTCAGGTAGCATCTGTGGAGAGAAAAACAGAGTTAACATTTCAGGTCTGTGACCTTACATCAGAACTTGGTTTTAACATCTCATCCGAAACATGTTTCAGGCATCTTGTATGAACTCCCCATTTATTTTTGCAGACATGTTTTGCATAAATCCACAGTACTGTGTGACTCTGACCGAGAGTGATATGGACAAACAGACCAACAGCTGCCCCTTCATTGTGTGCCTCCTGCAGAAGCCAAGAGACCGGCAGCGAAACAAAAGCTCCAACTTTTACATAGCCTGCCTCCTTTTCAAAGTAAGTGGCATCGCTGGACAGTCATTGAAATACTTATATATTATATATAATTAAAATACTCTCAATGGGAATGGCAGCTTCTACTTTCCCAAAGGTGGAGGACGATGAAGGGGGCGAGTGAACTCTTTCAACAAAAAGGTGTTGAAACCTGTGGGGATGGCAGTCGCGGCATTTTCAGGCTGCGTCTTAGTGTGTCCCCTTCTCTCTCTCTCTCTTTCTCTATCCCTCCTTCTCTTTTCACCCTGACTTTTTCTCTTGTTCAGCCCCTCCAACTCAGAGTATGATGATCCTGTACTCACTCTGACTGCCAGTATTTGCTGGAGGGGCTGAATGTCCTGTTCTAATCTAACAGTGTCAGCCATTGGTTGGAATCTCCCCTATACCCTTCTGCTCCAAACGCTTTTGCCCATAAAGTTGCTGAATGTGTGAGCTTATAACAGCACAGCAAGGGAAACAGGGATCTGGAACCTGACCAAACCGGGTAAGCAACTGGGTATCTCCTCAACCAATGAGATTAAAGGATTGGGAAATAAACAGCTAAAGGACTGAGAAGGAGGGTGAATTAAAGGTGTGAATTGAATGCCAGATCAGGTACAGAAAGATGAATGAAGAGAGGGAAAGAAAGAGTGGATTGAGAGAGACAAAAGGAAAAGTAAGAAAAAAAAAAAGTTTAAAATTTAAAAAATTAGCATTTTTAAAATCTCCCTGAAAAATTCAACCCTGAAGGAACAAGACTCCACACTTCAATAGTTAATTTTGGGTGCCAGAGAGATTGATTAACAATTGATCGAGCATCAAATGCCATTTTCAGAAGAGAGTTCCAAACTTCTACCATGCTTCGTGTGTAGAAGTCTTTTCTAATTTCACTCCTGAAAGGACTAGCTCTAATTGTTAGACTATTCCCGCTGCTCCTATGCTCCCTAACCAGCGGAAATATTTCTCTCTATCTACCCTTTCTGTTCCCCTGAATATCTTGACTTAACATTCTGGGTAATTATTGGGCAAAGACGGCAAGTTACAAAAGGAAAAACCAGAGAAACCAAAGTTAATGGTGGAACTTCGTAACTTAGATTCAGATTCAAGCACACACCTATCCCAAACCTAAGGTTATTGTGCTACTTACCCTTAAATAATGGAAAGTGCTATCAGTCTTGCTGTTCTCTTGACAGCAAAATCTGCCTCATAGCTTCTGTCCTTCATGTCTCTGGAAGATGGCATAAGGTAATTGGTAACTTACAACCTACATAGGGATAAATATGGAATCAAATGAGGGCACCATTCTGTGAAAACACAATATAGCTGACAATCTCTTCTCTCTTCCTTCCCTCAGGTTCCTCCCACAGTAAGTATATATATTTCTTGCGTTTTATTGCCTGCTTTGTTTTTGCTAATTCTCTGATTAATGCTGCATTCAGTGTATAGAAGCTTTAACTGAACCAATAGTCCCGATTAATTTTACAATGAGAAAATCTGCAGAGCTATGGGGAAAGAGCAGGGGTAGCAAGACTGATTGGACAGCTCTTTCAAAGAGCTGGTACAGGCATGATGGGCTGAATGGCCTCCGCTGTGCTGTACGGTGCTGTGATAAGATTCTACTGCTTGTTTTTCATTTCAATGTAAGTTCCAGGTACAGAATGGGAAGGTGCCACAGACATTCTTGGATGAGCGTTACCTTGTAAAACGAGGGATAAAGTACCAGAACACCAGGGAGGTCAGTGAAAGCTACCAGCTGGGACCAGGCACCTACATCTTGGTGCCATCTACCTACAACCCCAATGAACAAGCAGAGTTCATCCTGCGTGCCTACTTCCAGAAGGGGAATTATCAAAAGTAATTTATCGTTTAATTCTCTGATTCTCTCACTATTTCTTCTTCTCTCCGTCTACTTTACTCTCTTTGTCTATATTAAGAAATCCATGTGAGGAGTCGGAGCCTCAGTGCAGGCACCTCTGATGATAAGAGTAGGTAAAGAAAGGAGGGTGGCCGAGTGGTTATTGGTACTGGACGAGTAGCTCAGAGATTTGGAGTTCAATGCCACCATTGCAAATTGGGAAATGGAATTGATTAAATCGGACAATTTGTGCGCTGGCACCAGAGAAAAATCTGCGGGAGTCGCCGGATTTTTCATCAAAACCTAATGGTTCACGAATGCCCTTCAGGGAATGAAACCTGCTGTCCTTACCCTATCTGGCCGATACGTGACTTCAGTCCCACCCCAGTGTGGTCGACTCTTTACTTCCCTCTGAAGTGATCCAGCAAGACAGTCAGTTGTATCAAACCATTACAAACACGGACAGCAGCAACTCAAGAAGAAGGCCAACCATCATTTTCTCAGGGTAACTAAAGCATGGACAATAAATACTAGCCTTGCCAGCAATGCTCACACCCTGCGAATGAATAATGGGCTGGAGACTAAGCAATAGCTTCATGTCGGGTCAGAAGCGATCTTGAACTTCCCCTCTCTCTGTGTAAAGCAGTTTGATTACATTTGTATAACAAAACTGAATATATAACATGGTTTTATATCTCTTTTCTTGCAGAAATACAAGTTCCAACTCTAATCATCAGCAGCCTACGGTACCCAGCAGTTTCTTATCATGATACTTAAAGAAAGAACAAACTGTTGAATTTTTAAAATTTATTTAGTCATGGGATGGTGGGCGTTGCTGGCAAGGCCAGTATTTATTGACCATCCCTAATGGCTCTTGAGAAGGTGGTGGTAAGTCGTCTTCTTGAACCGCTGCAGTCCATGTAGGAATATAGGACTTCGGAGCAGGAGTAGGCCATTCAGCCCTTCGAGCCTGCTCCGCCATTCAATAAGATCATGGCTGATCTGGTTGTGGTCTCCACTCCACTTTCCTCTCTGCCCCCCATAACCCTCGATTCCCTTGTCTATTAAAAAAATCTATCTAACTCTGCCTTGAATAAATTCAATGGCCCAGCCTCCACTGCTTTCTGAGGAAGAGAATTCCACAGACTAACGAAACTCTGACAGAAAACATTTCGCCTCATCTCCGCCTTAAAAGGGAGACCCCTTATTCTTAAACTGTATCCTCTAGTTCTCGTCTCCCCGCAAGAGGAAACATCCTTCTGTGTTGTATATTTGGTTAGTTTGCTGCCACCTTAGTATATTTGGTTAGTCCAGCTAAGAGAGATTACTGAGTCGTCGGTAATTTGAGCACGAGCTCTTAATACATTCTAACTATATACAGCTTTGCACAAGTCTGTATGACTTGTCTGAAGCCATGCTGCATCTCCCTCCAGTCTCTCTCTCATGTGATCTCTTACATCATCATGGTGGGCGGTATTCCTTACACTGTCTCAAACATTAACCCTTTCAAACCCTTATACTACACTCAGGATCTTATATGTTTTAATAAGATCATCTCTCATTCTTCTAAACTCCAATGAGTACAGACTCAACCTGTTCAACCTTTCTTCATAAGATAAGCCCTTCATCCCCAGAATTAGTCGAGTGAACCTTCTCTGAACTGCTTTGAACCACAATTATATCCTTTTGCAAATAAGGAGAGCAAAACTGTACACAGTACTCCAGATGTGGTCTCACCAAGGCCCTGTACAGCTGCAGTAAAACTTTCCTACTTTTATACTCAATTCCCCTTGCAATAAAAATCAACATTCCATTTGCCTTCCTAATCACTTGCTGTATCTACATACTAACCTTTTGTGATTCATGGACTAGGACACCCACATCTCTGAGTTCTGCAATCTCTCTCCATTTCAATAATATACTGCTTTTTTACTCTGCCTGCCAAAGTGGACAACTTCACATTTTCCCACATTATACTCCGTCTGCCAATTTTTTGCCCACTCACTTAACCTATCGATATCCTTTTATAGACTCTTTACCTCCTCTTGACAATTTACTTTCCTTCCTATCTTGGTGTCTTTGGCACATTTAGCTCCCATACATTCTGGTTCCTTTATCCAAATCATTGATATAGATTGTAAATAGTTGAGGCCCCAGCACTGATCCCTGTGGCACTCCACTAGTTACAGTTTGCCAACCCAAAGAAGACCCATTTATCCCTACTCTCTGCTTCCTGTTAGCTAACCAGTCCTTTGTACTAATATGTTACCCCCTACACCATGTGCTGTTGAGGTGTAGGAACAACCACGATACCATAAGGAAGGGAGTTCCAGGATTTTGACCCAGTAATGCTGAAGGAAGAAGCCTTGGTGAACTACTGCAGATTAGAAACCCCCTTTCAAATCCCAAATCATGTTTTCTGCACAGCAAGCTCCCACAAATAACAATGAGATAAATGTTCAGATAAGCAGATAATGTTCCAGCAATGTTGATTGATGGATAATTATTGTCCAGGACACCAGCGAGTACTCCCTTGCTCTTCAGATAATCCTCAGGATCTTTTACATACACCTAAGGGCTTCCGTTTAACAGCCCATCTGAAATGCAGTACCTCCAACACTGCAGCACTCCCTCAGTACTGCACGGGAGTGTCAGCCTAGATTTTGTGATCAAGTTTCAAGAGTGGGACTTGAGTCCCCAAGCTTCTAACTCCGAAGGTGAGAGTGCAGCCCACTGAGGCACAGCTGACAAGCCACGTACAATAGTAAGGTATAGTAATCACAACAAAGATATTTTAGCATTTGTGACATTTTACCCTGCAGCTCACAGAATCCTGAGAGAGGGAGTGGAAATGGAAAAGAAGGAAGCCTCAAAATATCTTGGGAGTTAATGCAAAGACATTGTATTAGGAAAAAAGTGTGACTGAGGAAAACCTTTCATTTGACTTATTTCCCTTCATTTCTGTCCTTGGACATAAAATTTCAATCATGAAATCGGGCTTACGAGGAGGCCAGCATGGATTAAATGTATGACATTGCCTGACCTACAATGCGCTTCTCTCCCCTCCCCATCCACAGGCAAGGGGTGGAGGTGGCCCAAAGGTCAGGGGAGACACCAAAGGCCAGCCTCACACAAGATTTGCCTCCCCATCCCTACTCCTCAGATGCCTATATCTTACCCGCTGTTCAATTTCTGTACCTGGTAAAAGGCAGCAGCCCCTCCACCCTTCAGGGGGTCCTTGGCGAAGGTGGACCCTCAGGTGGGAAGGTGTGCCTTCTTTCTCATAACTTCTAGCAGATCGTTGCAGAGTGGAAGGCCTTAGGTGTCAATCATCTCTCTCCTCTGTCTTATTTAGGGACATTCAGTGACCCCAGTATACTGATAGCAGCAAAAAGGAGAAGGCAAATATTGATTGGACAGACCATATGTGGAAATGTATGGCCTTTTTTTTAATGTGATATCTTTCTCTCTCTCTCTCTCTCTCAGCCAGCACTGAGCAGAACCAATAACAGCTCTTGGGAACAGATTTTCAATGAATATGCCCAGGTGAGTGTTGCTAACGGCCTGTATGTTACTTTCCTGTATGTAGGTTGAGTAAATGCAGAGAGTTTGGCCTGTGCGGAAACACTGGACCCACTAGAGAGGGAGCTGACAGGAGCTGAGCAAGCCAGTAGAAGGTATATCAATGTTCTTACCAGACACCCATCCATCAACTACTGGCATTCCCTTGACATAGTCCAGAAACCCCTCCCTCCCCAGATTCACCCGCTCCCCGCCCACCACTGCAGGTGGGATGCACTGTGAGGAAGGGCAGAGTTACATTTTGATAGCTCCTTTCAACATCCCAAAGCACTTCACAGCCATTGAAGTAATTTTTGGAAGTGCAGTCATTCCGGGGCAGAGGATGAATGTTGTCCAGCCAGTTGCCCCTGCTGTTTCTCAAATGGTGCCATGGGATCTTTTACATCCATCTGAACAGGCAAATGAGGCACCAGCCCTCAGAAAGGATACATTGGCCTTGGAGGAAGCAGTACAGTGTCACCAGAATGATAACTGGGGCTAAAAGGGTTAAATTATAAGCATAAAGTGAGCTTGTATTGCCTTGATGGTTGAGAAGTGATCTAATCGAGGAAATGATTCAGAAATTCAATACAGTAAATAGAGAAAAACTCTTTCCTTTGGTGAGAGAATCCAGAAGAAAGGTGGCACAGTCATAAAATTAGAGTGAGGCCATTTAGGAGTGACAGCAGGAAGCACTTCCTGGTGGTGTAAGTCTGGAGCTCGCTCCTCAAAAGGCTGGGAATGGTGGGGGACTTTCAAGACTGAGAGTGATGGATGTTTTTTTGGTTGTGGAGATAAGGCAGGTAAATGGAGTTCAGCTTCAGATTAGCCATGATCACATGGATTGGTGAAACAGGATCAGGCTACTGAATGGCTGACCTTTGTTCCGATGTTAAAATGGCTCAAGCAAAACACTGCATCTCTGACAGTGCAGCACTCACTTGGTACCTCGGTGCCAACCTACATTATGTGCTCAACCCTCTGCAATGGCCTGGCCTCTGTCTCAGGTGCGAGTACTACCACTGTACCGCGGCTGACTCTTATGAATTATTTCACTGTCTGACTCACCTGGTTTATAGGAGAGAGAGTCTGCCCAGTTGATGATCTGTGCACACTTCACATTCACCAATTCTCTTTGCCTCCTCACAGACCCTGCAGCCAAGGTGGTCATTCCCTCAGTCCAGATGGTCTGATAGTTGTAGCCCCCCTCTGTCGCCCAGCCCTTTGTCTCCCACCACACTGCAGGTAAGCTGTTTCCCGTTCTTGTCCACTTGTGTTTAGTCACTGTTTTATTTTTAGTTCAACATAAGAACTAGCACTAACTAGCATACAAGCAGTAGTTAAGCAGCATCTTCTTTTGGTATTGGAGATTGAGGGACACATGGTGTCTCGGACACCTCCCTCAAATAGATCTCCAACAAGCACCCAACCAGGGATTGATCTCAATATCTGGAAGACAGCACTCACTCAGTGCCAGCCTGCACTGTGTGCTTTAGTCCTGGAGTGAGTTTGAAGCCATGGTGTGCTAACTCATGGGCCAGAGAGCTACCCCTGAGCTAAGGCTGACACTAGAGTGGGTGGGGTAAGGGGGGGGGGGGTTGGTGTGGAGGAGGCGAGGGGGAGAATCAAATTAGGTTTAGAATTGATTTGTCACAGAGCAAACCTCCCTTTACTCTGCACAAACAATGTGCCCGAACACCAACTTTAGAAGAGCACAGGAATGATGTTCCCATTTCTCCCACTAAAATACGATTCCTGATTTTGTGCCAATTTTACACACCAGGCTCACACACATGCAAAAGACTGGGTTGATGGTGCCCTGAGCTAAATCCAGGCTAGACTAGAGCTTAGCAGATGCAAGGAAAGATACAGGATGGAAGGCCAGTGTTGTACCTCAGCACAGCATTCACTGATACACAAGCAAACACCTCTCCTGACTTTAATAGGATGGAATCCACTCTCAAGAATTACAAGAAGGAACAACCTCATTAGTTTTTCTCTGATAGTTTTGGGTTTCAAGGCTCAAGGTGGAAGCGGAGACAATTACTGACTTCAAGAGGAAGTTGGATGGCCACCTGAGAGAAATATCTTGGCAGAGCTACGGGGATTGAGCGGGGGAATGGGACTGACTGCATATCTCTGTGGAGAGCTGGCACAGACTCGATGGGCCATAAATGACTCAAGGACTCTGACACTAATATAGGAATTGCCAGATGAAGACAGACCAAGGCCCATCTAGGCCACTTTCTGCCATCCAGTTAGACACACAGTCCAATGATGATTGAGTTATTGACTAATCCTTGCAAACAATCACTATCATTCATACACGATTCCAATTTCTCTACTTGTCCAGTCATCCACTGTAACCTGGCTGTACCAGAAACACATGACGCAGACCTGCTGACTCTCTCTTTCATTTCCAGGCCAGGCATCATAACAGCAGGAGGTTTTCCGACCCCATGTCACCCACTTCGTCCACTGCTCAGGTAAGTTCTTGCTCATTTACTCTCCAGTTATTTATCCCCTGGGCTGATGTTGTATACTTGGGACTCATTCACACCACAAACAACTGGTGTCATTGGGTTCATGATTTCCTGTAATGCTTCAGTCCACCTCAGTCCTTTCATGGGTCACTTTAATACTGCGATTCCACGATAAAATAGCTTCAGACGGACCAAATGTAGTTCTGCTCCAAACACATAGAGAGGCATCCAAACCCGGCCCCAGACAGTGTGATTCAAACTTCCAGAAGGGAACAAAGACAGTGTGTGACCCACTGAACCACCCAGTCCCAGAGGGGAAAGGGCAGTGTGTGACCCACTGAACCACCCAGTCCCAGAGGGGAAAGGACACTGTGTGACCCACTGTACCATCCAGTCCCAGAGAAACAAGGACAGTGTGTGACCCACTGTACCATCCAGTCCCAGAGGGGAAAGGGCAGTGTGTGACCCACTGAACCACCCAGTCCCAGAGGAACAAGGACAGTGTGTGACCCACTGAACCACCCAGTCCGAGAGGGGAAAGGGCAGTGTGTGACCCACTGTACCATCCAGTGCCAGAGAAACAAGGACAGTGTGTGACCCACTGAACCACCCAGTCCCAGAGGGGAAAGGCCAATGTGTGACCCACTGAACCACCCAGTCCCAGAGGGGAAAGGCCAATGTGTGACCCACTGAACCACCCAGTCCCAGAGGGGAAAGGACAGTGTGTGACCCACTGAACCACCCAGTCCCGGAGGAGCAAGGACAGTGTGTGACCCACTGTACCACCCAGTCCCAGAGGGGAAAGGCCAATGTGTGACCCACTGAACCACCCAGTCCCAGAGGGGAAAGGCCAATGTGTGACCCACTGAACCACCCAGTCCGAGAGGGGAAAGGACAGTGTGTGACCCACTGAACCACCCAGTCCCGGAGGAGCAAGGACAGTGTGTGACCCACTGTACCACCCAGTCCCGGAGGAGCAAGGACAGTGTGTGACCCACTGAACCACCCAGTCCGAGAGGGGAAAGGGCAGTGTGTGACCCACTGAACCACCCAGTCCCAGAGGGGAAAGGCCAGTGTGTGACCCACTGAACCACCCAATCCCAGAGGGGAAAGGGCAGTGTGTGACCCACTGAACCACCCAGTCCCAGAGGGGAAAGGCCAATGTGTGACCCACTGTACCACCCAGTCCCAGAGGGGAAAGGACAGTGTGTGACCCACTGTACCACCCAGTCCCGGAGGAGCAAGGACAGTGTGTGACCCACTGAACCACCCAGTCCCAGAGAAACAAGGACAGTGTGTGACCCACTGAACCACCCAGTCCCAGAGGAGAAACGACAGTGTGTGACCCCCTGTACCACACAGTCCCAGAGGAGAAACGACAGTGTGTGACCCACTGTACCATCCAGTCCCAGAGGAGAAACGACAGTGTGTGACCCACTGAACCACCCAGTCCCAGAGAAACCAGGACAGTGTGTGACCCACTGTACCACCCAGTCCCAGAGGAGAAACGACAGTGTGTGACCCACTGTACCACCCAGTCCCAGAGGGGAAAGGACACTGTGTGACCTACTGTACCACCCATTTCCAGAGGAACAAGGACAGTGTGTGACCCACTGTACCACCCAGTCCCAGAGGGGAAAGGGCAGTGTGTGACCCACTGTACCACCCAGTCCCAGAGGGGAAAGGGCAGTGTGTGACCCACTGTACCACCCAGTCCCAGAGGGGAAAGGGCAGTGTGTGACCCACTGTACCACCCAGTCCCAGAGGAACAAGGACAGTGTGTGACCCACTGTACCACCCAGTCCCAGAGGAACAAGGACAGTGTGTGACCCACTGTACCACCCAGTCCCAGAGGAACAAGGACAGTGTGTGACCCACTGTACCACCCAGTCCCAGAGGAACAAGGACAATGTGTGACCCACTGTACCACCCAGTCCCAGAGGGGAAAGGGCAGTGTGTGACCCACTGTACCACCCAGTCCCAGAGGAACAAGGACAGTGTGTGATCCACTGAACCACCCAGTCCCAGAGGGAAAATTGTAAAATTCAAAATTTGCTGCAATCTTATCATTGCCAGCTAAACAATCCTGTCTGAATCTCATACTGTCTGGATCTAAACAATGCTGTCTCTTTGACCCACAGAGCCCAGAGATTAATGCTGCTGGGTTACAGAGTATCTTAAACAAAGTCTTTCTGGATGGTGAGTAACTGGCTTCTGATGTGATGAATGGATTCCAGCTGAGTTCTCGAGCTGCCTTTCCTCACCCTTCTTGTGCTGTTTACCTGCCACTGTTTGCACTGAGTCCACATTCTTTTTATTTACTACCACAGACCAGAGGAGATCGGAAGGTTTCAGCCTGGATAGCTGCAGAGTGTTTGTGCTGCTAATGGATGTATCCTTGAACCTCAGTCTATCTGGTCATAATATTCATCATACATTATAACTTATGACTCCAGCCTTGCTTGTTTTTATGTTCTACCCGTCTGTATTGGTCTATCCTTGTTTTTCGATGTTACCCTGCCTTCCCCTGTCTCCCACCTGTTTCAATGCAGATTCATTCCTGCAGGAGGCTTCTTCCACTGTTTATGCTCTAGTCCAAGTGTTTCTGCTGCTCCTTGTAATAAAGAAGTGGGAGAACTATTGCGAACATGCACTCCGTAATCTGACGTCACTCTGTCCCCATTTGTTCTGTAGCCTTACTTTCCTGTGTATCTTCATCTCTCTCCTGCTTTCCTGTATCTTCTCATGTATCCTGTGTCTTCCTCTGTCCCCAACCATCCAGTGAATCATTTTGTTCCCCTGCCTACCTACTACCATGCATCCCTCTATCTCCCCGTCTCTCTACCCCTCCACACCAGCGTGGCACCCTTGCTGCTAATCCAGGCAGACAGACCAGAGCAGTGCGTGAGGGAAAGCTGCTCTGTCACATGAGACATTAAACTGAGAATCACTAAATGAAGGGCACTTTGTTAAACCAGATGGGCCAGTAAAGTTATCTGGAAGAGGCTTTTGGCAAATTGTTCACCATTTTTTGGCAGGTTCCTTGGAGATGGAGCAAATTTTGTGGCCAGAGAAATCAGTTCTTTTGGCTCTGTTTGACACTGCACCATCCTACCAGAGAGACCGGGGACTGGGGGAGAGAGACCGGGGACAGGAGCAGGTGGTGGGGTGTGGGTGGGGTAGAGCTGCGACTGGGAACGGTACAGCTGAGACTGGTGGGAGAGGGGGGTGCCTGGTAGAGCTGAGACTGGGGGGTGGGGGCGGTTGGATCTGAGACTGGGTGTGCTAGAGCTGAGACTGGGGGTGGGGGGGGGTGTAGAGCTGAGACTGGGGGGGGGTGGGGTGTAGAGCTGAGACTGGGGGGGGGGTGGGGTGTAGAGCTGAGACTGGGGGGTGGTGGGGTGTAGAGCTGAGACTGGGGGGGGAGGTGGTGTAGAGCTGAGACTGGGGGGGGAGGTGGTGTAGAGCTGAGACTGGGGGGGAGGTGGTGTAGAGCTGAGACTGGGGGGGTGGTGTAGAGCTGAGACTGGGTGGGGGGGTGTAGAGCTGAGACTGGGGGGGGGGGGTGGTGTAGAGCTGAGACTGGAGGGGGGGTGGTGTAGAGCTGAGACTGGAGGGGGGGGGTGTAGAGCTGAGACTGGAGGGGGGGGGTGTAGAGCTGAGACTGGAGGGGGGGGGGTGTAGAGCTGAGACTGGAGGGGGGGGGCGGTGTAGAGCTGAGACTGGAGGGGGGGGGGTGTAGAGCTGAGACTGGAGGGGGGGGGGTGTAGAGCTGAGACTGGAAGGGGGGGGGTGTAGAGCTGAGACTGGAGGGGGGGGGTGTAGAGCTGAGACTGGGGGGGGGGGTGGTGTAGAGCTGAGACTGGGGGGGGGGGTGGTGTAGAGCTGAGACTGGAGGGGGGGGGGTGTAGAGCTGAGACTGGAGGGGGGGGGGTGTAGAGCTGAGACTGGAGGGGGGCGGGTGTAGAGCTGAGACTGGAGTGGGGGGGTGTAGAGCTGAGACTGGAGGGGGGGGGTGTAGAGCTGAGACTTAATTTTTACTATGCTAAACTTCAGCCTTGCATGTTTGGGGCTGCTTTAGATTTGGCTCTTGGCAATTTTCCCACATTCTCCAATCTTGAGTACGTGCAGGGTGTCTTGGCAAGGAGTGAGTGTGATCTCCACATTGACAAAATACAAACTCTGACTGTGTATTTGAGTGTTTTGGAAACAAGTTAAGATGTGAATTGATTTCCTCTGGCCTCACATGCCCTGGAGTCGATCTTGTCTTTAGGAATTAGGGTAAATGGATGAAAGTCAGTCAGCTTTTCGTTATTACATGTCCTAATTTGTATCTGCAGCGACTGCTGTGGAATACAATCAGAGAGTTGTTTAACAGCTTGCCGATTTGCTATCACCCATTTTACACTTGGCACAGTCAAGACTTACGCTCTGTTCATTCCAGCTCCTTCCTACTGCCATTGGCTCCTACCTCTTCAGTAACTACCTGGAAAATCACCTCTTTCTTACATAATATCATTTCAGGCGTGCTCGTCAGCAGCAAAACTGTCTGACAAATTGTAGCATAAATTACACTCGAGTTTTACACACTCTGTTCAGCATGTTGAGATTTAACTGGTGACACAGTTCAATGGAACAGGACGACTTGACAAGAACAATTTCAGATGCCTATGGGAAAAACTGGAGCTTTTTAAGGTACAATGAAGCAAATGGAAAAGGTTCACAAGGTGTTTTTGTTAATCGTCATGCGCAGTTTACTCATTGTGTGACACTTCTACCATAATCCATGGTCCTTGACTGTGGCCGGTCCACATGCCACCTTTTTGCGTTATGTGTCTGCAGCTCTGAGACACCTTCTACCCATGCCCCCCAGCCTCACCACTACACACCCACCGCCCCCCCTCCAATATCAGCTCTACCCACCCCCACTGCCCCAGCCTCACCACCACCCGCTCTCACCCTCCCCCCCCCCCCCCCCCCCCCCCCAACCAGTCTCAGCTCTACCCCCACCCCCAGTCTCAGCTCTACCCCCCCCCCCCCCCCACCCCAGTCCATAACCTTTGACACTGCGACTATTGCAGTTTCCCTTGGTATTGTATGGTTATGTTACTGGACCAGCAACGCAAGATTGTGAGTTCAAATCCCAGCATAGTGAGATGTGAAACTGAATTCAATAAATTTGATCATTTCTGGGCTGGCACGAGAAAATGACCACGAAAGCTGCCTGAGTGATGCAAAAAGCCAACCAGTTCACTCATGTCCTGTGTAATACATGTGCTGACATTCTCACTCCACTTCCTTCAGATTGCACTTTGTGAGCAGACACAACCTCTAGTCCTCTTGTAATGTAATTACTGAATCCCCTTCAGTTGCCACATTGAGTCCAATGGTCCCCATGCCAGTTTGTGACTCTGGAAGATTGGGCAGGATGTTAAAGGCTGCTTTGGAGGTTGCCACAGTTCAGGAGAGGGGGCAAATTAAAAGATCCACCAAAGTGTTCAGCGACGTTCTCTGATGGTGGGCGTCTAATTACCCCTATACCTACTTCCTTCTGTTGGCTACATTGCTCAGGTTGGATGGGTAGTGTTGAGGAGCCCACTCTAAACTGGAGCAGAACAGGAGTGGGGGAGGGCGACGGACCAAGTGCCCAGCCCACCCTCTGTTTGAATTCATTGTGGATCTCTCTGGGACGGGAGACAGGCAGGGAAGGCTTGTATCTCAATTTCCTGCCTCTCCATTCCCTGGATACCTGATGTCCACCCCAAGGCAGAGTGGAATGTTCCAGCATCTTCTTTCTTTTGGTTAAAATTAGCTAACGTTCACAGTCCTGATTGTTACTCAGTGACCCATTCACCACACCCTCCCCCAGCCTTTCCTGGAAGCTGTGAGTGTGCTGATGCTGGCTGTGGTGTCTGACCATAGCCAAATAGCCAGCTGGCTCCCTCCAGCTCACACCAGGCAGAAAGAGTCAAGACGGGAGGAGGAGAGTAAAATGGAACATTTTTGATGAGAGGCAAAGAATAATGAAGATCCAGTAAAAAGTGTCCCTTCACCAGGACAGTGAGCCCTCTGAGATTTCAGGAGGAAACTTCTCTAAGTTGTTTTATCTTGTGTTAGGATCTCTTCCACAATATGGATCAAGATGGCTCGGGTTTGCTGCATCCGCTACAACTGGCTAACAGCTTGCAGGAAGCTGGTAAACTCTCTCTTTATTCCTTGTTATAGGATTGACCATCGGGGGTTTAAATTACGGGGAGAGGTTAATGATCTTGGGCTTGTCTTCTTTAGAGTAGAGGGCACTTCGAGGTGAGATCATTTTTCTCATGAGTACACAGGGAATTCACTGAGCAGTAATGCTTGATGAGACAGTGTAGAGGGAGTTTTCCTCGGTATCTAACCCCGTTTTAAAAAAAATATAAGGTGACCTTTATACCCCAGGCCCCTTTTATTTCAGTTGAGGGGGCCTTTATTCCCCAGGCCCCCTTTATATACATTTTAATTGAATAACTTTATAAAAAACAGATAAGTAAACAAAAACTCTAATTAAAATGCCATTCTCAGCATCGATGATGCACTCTAGCCCCTGCGGTGCCCACTGGTCACAGAAGGCCTCAAGCGAACTGGCGCACACCGCATGCTCCTTCTCCAGGGACACACGGGCTGAATGTAACCTCGGAAGAGGGGCAGGCAATCAGGGTGGACGGACCCCCCAACGGCCCGCAGCCTGGACCTGTGAATTGTTACCTTGGCCAGGCCCAGGAGTAGACTACGAGGAGATCCCCCTCCCAGCCCACCCCCCTTCACAGCAGGTGCCCAAAGATCAGGAGCCTGGGGCTGATGTGCAACCAAAACTTGAGCAGCCCCTTCAAATACTTGAACAGGGGCTGAAACCTCGCACATTCCATATAAACATGGAACACAGACTCGTCCAGGCTGCAGAAATTACATGTGGCCTGGGAGTCCGTGAACCTACTTAAAAGTCTATTGCACGGGACTACCTTGTGCAGCACCCTCCACCCCAAGTTCCCTATGTAAAGGGGGAGGACTCCCGCGTAGAGAGACCTCCACCGGGGTTTTTCCTCGCTGCCAGATGGCAACACGGACCACCATGGTGTATCCAGGTGGCAGACAAGGGCGAGGAAGTGGAGACTGTGCAGGAGCAGCCAGTACAGGAAACCCCTCCACACTGTGTGGAATGGCATGGAGGGCATTTCTGAGAGGCGGCTCAGGTTATGTGGGACCAGCTGCCGAGGCGGGTTTCGGGGCCTGGGTCCGATGAGCAGTTCCGGCTGACCAGGGGTCAGCTCAGTCGGGAGCACACCGCAGTCCCAAGCCCCCTCGTCACCCACATTGAGGGGCATCCCAGGGGCTTCGGCTGCTCCTCCGCCCATCGGTCTGTCCCCGGAGCCAGCCGCCGGCGGGGGAGTTCCCTGACTGGAGGCGACTATATTTCAGACTCTGAATAGATCCCAGTAAAAGACAGTCAACTCCCTCAGAGAGGCGGGGCTAACATTCTCCACCGGGAGCTGTGTGTCATCTTGAAGGCAGTGCCCCGGCAGAAAAAATATGTCACCAGCGCACACCATCTGGGAGACACTCGACGTACAGGTATCTCTGCAGGGTGCGAAAGTGGAGAGTTGCAGCCTGGGTGCGGACGCATACCAGCGACTGGCTGCCCTCCTCAATCGGGAGACTCAGGACAGTGGCAGAGACCTAGTGTTTCCTCTTGCCCCAGAAGAAATCGACAAGCTTCTTCTGGATCTTGGTAGCCAATGCAGGGGGTGGGGCCAAAGTGACCAACTAGTACCAAAGCATTGAGGCCACCACTGGTTTATGACTAGCGCTCGGCCCCTGTAGGAAAGTACTCGGAGCAGTCCTGTCCAGCGCTCCAGCCGAGTGGTGACTTTCGCCTCCAACTCTTGCCAGTTTGCCAGCCAGGCTTCCTCAGTGGGGCTAAGGTGGACTCCCAGATAGAGGGGGTGCTTGGTGCTCCACGCAAAAGTTGTCAACTCCTCCAGCACTGACCCACCAGGAGTCCAGAACATTTCTCCCAATTGATCCTCATGGTGTACGCGGCAGAAATGGTGTGCTGGCAGTCGCACATCCTCCGCAAGTCAACAGGATCTGTGACCGTGAGGAGCACGTCATTGGCGTAAGCCGATAGGACGACTCACATGCCCAGCCTGCGTAAAGCCAATCCCGTCAAGCTCCTGCTAAGCAGGCACAGGAGTGGCTCCATGCAAATGATATATAATTGGCTGGACATGGGCCATCCCTGACGCACTCCTCTCCCAAAATGAAGGGGCGCCGTCAATGACCTGTTAACTTTAACCAGACACTCTCCGGTGGCGTATAAAAGTTGTACCCGGGCCACAAAATATGGTGCCAGTCCAAACGCGTACAGAATCCCAAAAAGATATTCATGATCCATTCTGTCCTATGCCTTCTCCTGATCGAGGGAGAGAAAGACAGATCAGTCCTCTGGGAAAGATGGATCAGGTCCTGGACCAGGTGGATGTTGTCCTGGATGGACCTGCTCGGGACCGTGTAGAACTGGTCGGGATGGATCATGTGGGACAGCACGGAGCCCAGGCAGGTAGACATGGCCTGGGGAAAGATCTTATTATCTGTGCTGAGGAGGGAGACTGGACACCAGTTCTTAAGCAGACGGAGATCGCCCCTCTTCGGGAAAAGAATGATGACTGACCTTCGCCACGAGAGGGGCATCTCCCCGGTTGCCAGGCTTTCCCCCAGGACCCATGTGTAATCGCCCCTCAGGACATCCCAGAATGCCCTGAGGAACCCCATGGTCAGCCCGTCCAGCCCCGGGGATTTTCCCCTCGAGCTGGTGGAGCGTGTCGGTCAGCTCCGCCAACGTGAGCGGAGCCTCCAATCATTCAGCGCCCTCCGGGCTGACTTTCAGCAGGTCCTCTCACAAAATTCTGCGCGCATCCTCGCTAGACAGATCCGGAGAGAACAACGTGCCGCAGTAGGTACGGACCAAATGGCACATTCCCTCCGGATCTGTGACGGAGGATCCGTCATCGGCCAGCAGCTTATGGACCCCCTGCCATTTTTCCAGCAAGTAGAAGAAGGGTGAGACGCAGTCCAGGATCTGGATCCGTGACCTCACATATATGCCTCAGGACCCTACAAACTGCAGGTCCATCAGCGCGCCCATCCTCTCTTTATACGCCTGCCACAGGGCCGGGTCCACGACAGCAAGATCGAGGCGAGATTCCAAGACGAGAATCTCCCTCTCCAGGCGCCCGATCGCGGCTTCCCGCCTCTTGATTGACCCCTTCGCATACTCCTGACAGAAGACATGGATGTGAGTCTTGCCCACATCCCACCATAGCCTCAAGGAGGGGAAGCCCCCCTGCTTCCTTCTCCAGTCGGCACAGAATCAATGGAACGAGTCCCGGAATCGCTCATCCTCCAGCTGCCGGTTGTTGAAGTGCCAGTACACGGACCCCGCCCACGTGAAGAGCGGAGTGAACTTCGCCCACACCAGGTGGTGGTCCGAGCACGGCACCAGCCACATGGAGGCCGCCGAGACGTGGGAGACATACACCCTCCAGGCAAAGGCACTGGAGTCGGGATGGAGATTCCGCCAGACGCACACAAAGTTGAGGGAGCTGATCAGTTCCCTCAACGTCTCCACCAATGCTTGGCCACGCTGGGGACCAGAGCGATTCCCCACCTCGAGGGTACAGTTAAAATTTCCCCCCCCGAGGATGATGCACTCTCCGCTATTGATAGAGCTCAAGAGGGTGGACACTTCATTAAAGAAGTGCGCGTGCAACGCGCCGGGCCTAGTCGTGTACACGTTCATAAAGTGGAACGGTACGCTACCCAGGTGAATGGCAAGGTGGAGCAAGTGGCCCAACACAAGCTCCTTGACCCCCACGATTTCCGGCTGAGAGGTCGGGGCCAACAAGATGGCCACCCCACTAGAAATAGGGGTGAGGTAACTCACGTAGGCCCCACCCTTCCACTCCAGGAGCCAGGTGGCTTCGTCTCCCAGAACGGTGTGGGTTTCCTGCAGAAAACACACTGCATATCTCCCTTCCATAAGGACTGAGAGATTGTGAAATCTGTGGTGAGACCCCCCTGCTGCCATTGATGTTGAGGCTGGGTATGATTATCTTCATGTCAAAAGTACTTAGAAACCCATCACCAACACCTCACTGTGAGGAGGGAGCGGAAGTGCATCTGACTTTCCACTCCCCCAGCAACCCATTGAGGAACGCTTTAAATCGGCACCTCTCAACCAGTTTCACACCCGCGCCCTTCCCTGGACTGGATGATCAGTGCCAGATTTGACCATCGGCCAAGGGCCAGCTGAACTTTATTGCGGCAACCCCTGCATGCCACGAGGAAGTCCTGGAGTTCTGCTGTGGGGATGAGAGGAGACTTGGTGGGAGGCACGAGAGAGTCCACTGCATCACTGGCGATGGATTCAAGATCGTCCTCTGTGTCCCACATCGAGTCCCCATCCTCCTCCGGGTCATCATCGCCAGTGGCCGACACACCCATCGCACACTATGGGGCAGGTGTCCCTGCCGCGCCAGCTGGTCCCGCCTCTGTCATGATCCCACCCCCAGGATCGATGGTGGAGGGGTCCTCTCTGGGTTCTTGAATGGAACTGGAGTCTATGGGTGCCAGCGGTTCAGGACCCCCTTCCACCTCCGTAGCCAGGACTAGGGTGATCTCTGACCTCACCTCCCCCAGATGGTGCAGATGGGGGAGGAGGAGCTCATCGGGAAGGAAGGATGGGGTGTTTGATAGCATGATCCACTGTGCAGTGGCCCCCAGAGGGTCCACCGGCAGGAAGGTCCCCCCCACAGTGAGCCCCTTATTCAGGACCAGGGACACCACCCGCTCGGGCTTCAGGAAGAACACAGCCTTCCCGTACATCTTTGAGGCTGCGACAATGGCCAAGGGGCCGACAACCTCGGCCATTGCCTTAATTCGTCCCAATGCTCTTCGGAACCTTCCGAAGAAGGGTCACTGACCCGAAACGTTAACTCTGCTTCTCTTTCCACAGATGCTGCCAGACCTGCTGAGTGGTTCCAGCATTTCTTGTTTTTATTTGATTTCCAGCATTCGCAGTATTTTGTTTTTACTTTAGAGTTACATGCACTGTTCGTTGAGAGAGCAAAAAAAAAAAAGTAAATACAATAATAAATTGATAATGCAAACACTTAAAGGATTATAGTAAAGGGGAAGAGGCTGAGGGAGAGGAAGGCCAGGAGGAATCAGTCTTTGTTGGTATTTACAAAAAAAAGACGTCTTTTAGCTGGTCCTCCGGTTGGGAGGATTGGGGATGTCTTCACCTGGGACAGCTGTAAGCTGCCCAGGCACACGCCTCTTTCAATGTTCAGATAAAAAGTCTGTTCACTTGGGCAGCTCCAGCTGTCCCATGCTAGGTAATTGGCATGGGGAGGGAGCTCCCTATTCAAAGATGTTAAACACAGGAGCTCCGTATTGAACAATACAGCCCCACCCAAGGTCTTCAGGTATCTTCTTCCTCCACCCCCAACAATCAATGAAAAAGACTTCAATGTGAAACAAACTCACAGAAGACCTTTCAGTTCTCTGCCTTCCTTTGTTGCCAACATGGAAAAACCTTTCTTTCAATCTGTCACTCCCTCTCCAGCAGCACCTCCAGCAACTGACTGCAACACTGTCAACTGTTCCTTGTTGCTGCAATCAGCAGTCAGCAATCCAATTCGGCAGCAGCCAACCCTGTGTTGTACCTGCCTTGTGAGTGTTTGAAGAGATAGTATAGAGGGAGATTTACTCTGTATCTAACCCCATACTGTACCTGCCCTGGGAGTGTTTGATGGGACAGTGTAGAGGGAGATTTACTCTGTATCTAACCCCATACTGTACCTGCCCTGGGAGTGTTTGATGGGACAGTGTAGAGGGAGATTTACTCTGTATCTAACCCATACTGTACCTGCCCTGGGAGTGTTTGATGGGACAGTGTAGAGGGAGATTTACTCTGTATCTAACCCCATACTGTACCTGCCCTGGGAGTGTTTGATGGGACAGTGTAAAGGGAGATTTACTCTGTATCTAACCCCATACTGTACCTGCCCTGGGAGTGTTTGATGGGACAGTGTAGAGGGAGATTTACTCTGTATCTAACCCCATACTGTACCTGCCCTGGGAGTGTTTGATGGGACAGTGTAGAGGGAGATTTACTCTGTATCTAGCCCATACTGTACCTGCCCTGGGAGTGTTTGATGGGACAGTGTAGAGGGAAATTTACTCTGTATCTAACCCCATACTGTACCTGCCCTGGGAGTGTTTGATGGGACAGTGTAGAGGGAGATTTACTCTGTATCTAACCCCATACTGTACCTGTCCTGGGAGTGTTTGATGGGACAGTGTAGAGGGAGATTTACTCTGTATCTAACCTACACTGTACCTGCCCTGGGAGTGTTTGATGGGACAGTGTAGAGGGAGATTTACTCTGTATCTAACCCATACTGTACCTGCCCTGGGAGTGTTTGATGGGACAGTGTAGAAGCAGATTTACTCTGTATCTAACCCCATACTGTACCTGCCCTGGGAGTGTTTGATGGGACAGCATAGAAGCAGATTTACTCTGTATCTAACCTCTAATGTACCAGTTCTAGGAATTCTTGATTCTAGCACTAGTGGATGTTACATTCCTTGGCACAAACATCCCTCACCTCAATGAGCACTAAATTCACCAGAAATAAGTTTAAAAAAACAGATGGTTGTTGTGTTGATAAAATGTAACGGTTCTCACAGTAAATGTCAATTTTTCCCTGTTGTATTATGGTTATTTTCTTATTGGATAATAAATACTGTTTGACTTGCTGATACTCACTGCTTCTTTTCTTTGCGTCTCTAAGGTTTTGAAGTAACTAACTCTGCAGTCAAACTCATGGCTCTGAGGTACGGTGACTCATCAGGAAGGATCAGTCTGGAGAGTTTCATCAACTGCTTCCTCCGTGTGGAATTTACAACTAGTAAGTGATTCTTTAGAATCATTGAACCATAGAGCAGGGAAGCTGGACCTTTAAAACATCTATTCAATTAATCCCACTCCCTGCTCTTTCCCGTAGCTCTGAAAATTTCTACTTTTCAAGTATTTATCCAACTCACGATTGAATCTGCCTCCAGCACACTCAGGCAATGCATTCCAGATCTGAACCACGCGCTGCTGTGTAAAAAAAGGTTTTCCCTTGTCGATGTTGCTTCTTTTACCAACCACCTTAAATCACTGTCCTCTGGTTCTCGACCCTTCTGCCAATGGAAACAGTTTCTCCCTATCGACTGTCCAGACCCCTCATGATTTTGAACACAAGAAGCAAAAAACTCAATCAACCGAAGTCAAGTGACTACAAGCCAAGTCTACATAAAGTGTCCTCATAATTTAACCCTTGAAGCCCTGTATCATTCTGGTGAATCTGCTCTGTACCTTCTCCATGGCCAATCAATCCTTCCTGAGGTATGCCCAGAACTGAACAGAGTACCCCAGGTGGGGTCTAACCAAGGCTCTGTACACCTGAAGCATAAGCTGCTCCCCTTTGTATTACAACCCCTTGAGATAGAAGCCAGGATTCCACAAACCTTTTGATTACTTCTTGTACTTTTGTGTACTTGGGCTCCCAAATGCCTTTGCAATGTGTCATTAGCAAACTTTGACATAAAACTCTATATTCCTCATTCAAAACATCGATATATATGGTGAAAAGCTGAGGCCCCAGTGCCGACCCCTGAGAACACCACTTGTCACAACCTACCATCTTTGGCCTTTCCCGTCCCTAACTTCATTGCGTTGCAACAGGAAGGTGACAGGCACTCCACTCCCAGCCTACCATCGTAATTCTATGACAACAACCCCCCCCCCACTCCACCCCACCACCGCCTCCTAGTCCCTCTCCAGGGGGCCCATTAAATCCACTCTGCATATTGGAAACAAGGATATAGGAAGGACTGGGGAGGATGTCCTGCTAACGGACTATCAGGAGCTAAATTGAATGAAAAATGGTGGTAATCTTGGGATTACAATCACTATTCCAGGATGATCCCAGAACGCAAAGAAAAACCCTGGCTTCTCATGTCCATGACAAACCATCTTACTGAAACCCTCTCCCCTACCTCCCCCAACCTGACCTGACAAGTGTGAGGAGCTCATGGACTTTTTCGTTACGGAGATTGAGACCACCTTTTCAGCTATCACTGCTGCTTCCCTACCTTCCCCTAGTTCAAACTTATGCTAAGATTCCACCCCTGCCCTGGCCTGAACTGGCATAATTCTCTAGTTTCTCTCCTATCTCCCCTCATGCAGAAGACACAAAAATTGAAAGTGTAGTAAACAGTGAGGAGGATAGTAATAGACCTCACGAAGACACAGGCCGATGGAATGGACAGACATCTCGCAGGTGAATTTCAATGCAGAAAAGTGTGGGATGATACATTTCAGTAAGAAGAATGAGGAGAGACAACATAAGCTAAATGTACAATTTTAAAGGTAACAAGAATAGAGAGACCTGGATGTGTTTGTGCATAACCTGCTTAACAAAGCATACAGGTTTCGGGGCTTTATAAATACAGACATAGAGTACAAAAGCCAGGAATTATGCTAAACCTATATAAAACATATGCTTGTATAACCTATATAAAACACTTTACAGCCAGCACAGACTCAATCGGCCGAATGGCTTTCTTTCGTGCTGCACATTCTATGATTCCATGCCCTGTCAAAAGCTCATCTTGTCCATGAACAGAATTCGATAGTTGAAGGAATAGAGAGTAAAAGGACTGAAAAACAGAAAATGTAATTCATTGGTCTGGAATGGGACTAATATCCTCACAGAGAGATTTTCTAGTGCTGTTGGGGAGGGTTTAAACTAGCTTGTCAGAGGGATGGGAACCAGAGGGGTAGCTCAAATTGGAAGGAAGTAAAGCTGGTAACAGGAAGTAGAAAAATAGCAAGCAAAATTGGAAGGCAGACGAAACAAAGGCGAATGTGCAGAGTGTAAAGTGGGAGTTTGGTGAGTGAGGGAATACAGTAAGGGAAGTACACCTTTCTTTCCTTTTCTACCTTTTTTCAGCCTACAGCAGCTGTCTCTTACTTCGGTACAGGAGAAGAAGCTGATTGGTCAGGAACTGATGAGTTATTCTACTTATTCTAATTGTAATGAATAATTTTTAAAGTTACAGTATGGCAGGTCAGCTCGGCCAAGTGGAATGTACATCCTATGCGGTATGTGGGAAGTCATGGATGTACCACGTGTCCTAGATGAACACATCTGCAGGAGGTATCACCAGCTGCAGAAGCTTGAGCTCTGGGTTTTGGAACTCGAGCGGTGGCTGGAGTCACTATTATGCATCCACAAGGTGGAGGACTACGTGGATAGCACCTTTAGGGAGGTGGTCACATCACAGGTTAGGAGCATGCAGGCAGAGAGGGAATGGGTGACCGCCAGGCAGTCTAGGAGAACCAGGCAGGTAGTGCAGGAGTTCTGAGTCTATCTTGGTTGCTAATTGATTTTCCATTTTGCATACTGGTGAGGGTGATGATTCCTCAGGGGATTGCAGCCAGAGCAAAATCCGTGGCACCATGGGTGACTCAGTTGAACAGCAAGGGAGGAAGAAGAGTGGAAGAGCAATAGCGATGGGGGATTCAATAGTCAGGAGATCAGACAGGTGTTTCTGTGGCAGCAAACATGACTCCAGGATGGTGTGTTGCCTCCATGGTGCCAGGGTCAAGGATGTCACGGTGTGGCTGCAGGACATCCTTCTGGGGGAGGGTGAACAGCCAGAGGTCGTGGTCCACATTGGTATCAATTACATAGGTAGGAAGGGGGATGAGGTCCTGAAAACAGATTTTAGGGAGTTAGGAAGGAAATTAAAAAGCAGGACCTCCAAAGCAGTGATCTCAGGATTACTCCCAGTGCCACGTGCTAGTGAGCATAGGAATAGGAGGATTGATCGATTGAACATATGGCTGGAGAATTGGTGCAGGAGTGAGGGCATCAGATTTCTGAGGCATTGGGACCATTTCTGGGGCAGGTGGGACCTGTACAAGATGAACAGGCTACAGGACTGGAACTAATATCCTCGCAGGAAGATTTGCTATTGCTGGTGGGGAAGGTTTAAATGAGGTTGTCAGGGGGATGGGAACCTGATGGGTAGCTCAAATTGGAAGGAAGTAGACCAGTAACAGGAAGTAGAATAGTAGCAAGTGACATTAGAAGGCAGGCGAGCATCAACTAGGCTCAGAATGCAGAATAATGTCTAAAGGTTCTCAGAGGGTTGTGAATCGTTGGAATTCTCTATCCCAGAGGGCTGTGGAAGCTCAGTCATTGAGTATGTTTAAAGCAGAGATTGACAGATTTCAAAATACAAATGACATAAGGGGATATGAGGTTAATGTGAGAAAAAGGCATTGAAATGGAAGATCAGCCATGATCATATTGAATGGCAGGGCAGGCTCAAAGGCTGAATGACCTACTCCTGTTCCTATGTTCCTAAAAGACAAGGTTATCTGAATGCATGCAGCATTTGCCACAAAGTTTAAAGGCACAAATAGAAGTAAATGTGTATGGTTATGGGAATGTGGCTACAGGATGACCAAGACTGGGATATTTGACATTTAGGAAGGACAGGCAAAAAGGAAAAGGAGGTGGTGATGCACTGATAATAAGGGCTGGGATCAGTACATTAGTAAGGGAGGATCTCAGATCGGAAGAACAAAATGTGGAATCTGTTTGGGTGGAGCTAAGAAACGGCAAGGGGCAGCAAACATTGGTGGCCTATAAATAACTCCTACCAAACAGTTGTGGTAGTGTGGGGCATGGTATTAATCAGGAGATTAGAGAAGCATGTAGCATGGATAATACAGTAATCAAGGATGACTTCAATCTGCATATAGATTGGGTAAACCTAATGACCACTAATGCTGTCGAGGACAGCTTTCTGGAATGTGTTAGGGATGGTTTTCTGGAGCAGTATGTTGAGGAACCGACTAGAGAACAGGCTATTTTATGTAATGAGAAAGGGCTTATTAATAATCTTGTACATGAGTGACCATAATATGATAGAATTTTACATTATGTTTGAAAGTGAGGTAGTTCAATCTGAAGCCAGGGTGTTAAATCTGAACAAAGGAAATTATGATAGCATGAAGGGCAAATTGACTGAGATGGATTGGGGAAATACATTAAAAGGGATGACAGTACATAGGCAATGGATAGTCTTTAATGAATTATTACATAGTTAACAGCAACAATACATTCCTTCAAGGCACAAAAACCCAAAAAGAAAAGTCATTCAACTGTGGTTAACAAAGGAAGTTAAGGATTATATAAGTTTAAAAGAAAAGGCCTATAAAGTCGCCAGAAATAGTAGTAAACCTGAAGATTGGGAGGATTTTAGAATACAGCAAAGGAGGACCAAGAAACTGATAAAGAAAGGGAGAATAGAATATGAATGTAAACTAGCAAAAAAACATAGAAACGGACTGTAAAAGCTTCTGTAGGTAGGTAAAAAGGAAACATTTGGCTAAGACAAATGTGGATCCATTACAGGCAGAGTCAGGAGAATTTATAATGGGGAATAGAGAAATGGCAGAGAAGCTAAATGATTACTTTGTATCTGTCTTCACTGAGGAAGATACAAGAAATCTCCCAGAATTAGAGATCCAAGGGATTAGGGAGAATGAGGAATTGAAGGAAATTAGTATTAGTAAGAAGGTAGTATTGGAGAAATTAATGGGGCTGAAGGTTGATAAGCCCTGGGACCTGATATTCTACATCCCAGGGTGTTGAAAGAGGTAGCTGTGGTGATAGTGGATGCACTGGTGATCATCTTCCAAACTTCTATAGATTCTGGAACGGTCTTGCAGATTGGAAGGTAGCAAATGTCACCTCACTATTTATGAAGGGAGGGGGAGAGAAAACAGGGAACTACAGACCTGTTAGCCTTACATCAGTAGTAGGGAAAATGCTAGAATCTATTCCAAAGGATGTGATAAATGGATACTTGGATAATAGTGATCTGATTGGGCATAGTCAACATGGATTTATGAATGGGAAATCATGTTTGACGTACCTGTTGGAGTTTTTTGAGGATGTTACTAACAGAATTGATAAAGGGGAGTCAGTGGACATAGTATGCTTGGATTTTCAGAAGGCTTTTGATAAAGTCCCCCACAGGAGGTTGGTTAGCAAAATTAAAGCACATCGGATAGGAGGTAATTTACTGTCATGGATTAAGGATTGGTTAACAGGCAGAAAGCAGAGAGTAGAAATAAATGGGTCATTCTCGCATTGGCAGGCTGTGACAAGTGGGGTACCGCAGGGATCAGTGCTTGGGCCCCAGCTGTTCACAATATATATCAATGATTTGGATGTGGGGACCAAATGTAATATTTCCATATTTGCAGATGACACAAAACTAGGTGGAAATGTGTGTTTTGGGCAAGAACGTGGCAGATGGAATCTAATGTGGAAAATTGTGAGGTTATCCACTTTGGTAGGAGGAATAGATGTGAAGAGTATTTCTTAAATGGTAAGAAATTAGAAAGTGTAAATATACAAAGGCACCTGGGTGTCCTTGTCAATAAGTCACTGAAAGCTAACGTGCAGGTGCAGCAAGCAAATAGGAAGGTTAATGGTATGTTAGCCTTTATCACAAGAGGATTTGAGTACTGAAGTCTTGCTTCAATTATATAGAACCTTGGTTAGACCGCACCTGGAGTACTGTGTGCAGGTTTTATCCCCTTACTTTAGGAAGGATATTATTGCCATAGAGGGAGTGCAACCAAGGTTCACCAGACTTGTTCCCAGGATAGTGGGACTGTCCTATGAAGAGAGATTGGGGAAACTGGGCCTGTATTCTCTAGAGTTTCGAAGAATGAGAGGTGATCTCATTGAAACCCACAAAATATTTAATGGAATTGATGGGGTAGATGCAGGTAAGATGTTTCCCCTGGATGGGGAGTCTAGAACCAGGGGACACAATTTCAAAGTAAGGGGGAAGCCACTTAGGGCTGAGATGAGGAGAAATTTCTTTACTCAGAGGGTTGTGAATCTTTGGAATTCTCTACCCCAGAGGGCTGTGGAAGCTCAGTCATTGAGTATGTTTAATGTAGAGATTGACAGATTTCTAAATACCAATGACATGGGCTAGAATCATAGAAAGTTTAGGGCACTTTGTCCATCGTGTTTGTGCCAGTCGAAAAACGATCTGTCCAGTCTAATCCCACCTTCCATCATTTGGTCTGTAGCCCTGCAGATTACAGCACTTGATAGAATCATGGAAAGGGATAGTGTGGGAAAAAGGCTTTGAAGTAGATGATCAATTATGATCTTATTGAATGGCGGGGCAGGTTTGATAAGCTGAATGGCCTACTCCTACTCCGATGTTCCTATGTCTTCAAACCAGGTGATGGAACTAACCTAGGGAACTAAAGCCCAACTAGCTTAATGTCATTGGTAGGAAAGATATTAGAATATTTGCTAAAACATCTAGAGATGGAGAACATAATAAAAATAATCATGAATTTCTAAAAGGAGGATGAAATTGGATATTTAACTGAAGGGAGAAAAAATAATTACAGGGCACTGAGGAAAGGTGGGGGAGTGGGCCTAGGTGACTTGCTCTTGCAGAGAGCCAGCACAGCCATGACGGGCCGAATGGTCTCCTTTTGTGCTATAACCATTCTATGATTTTATGTTTAACCAAACTTATTGAATTTCCGGAAGTAAAGGAGTAAATAAGACATTTCAGAAGGCCTTTCTTTAGGTGCCACATAAAGAGATTCAAGGCAAAGGTCAGAGTATGTGGAGTTGGGGACCCAGTAAAGAATTGGTTGAAAGATATGTGCAAAAGAGAAAACAGATTGTAAGAGTTTGGAAAGTTTCTCAGTGGCAGGAAGTGGTGGTCTGCAGGCCTCTGTGATGGAACCACTTCTTCCTTGGCCTCCTTGTCTCGAGAGACAACGGATAAGCGCCTGGAGGTGGTCAGTGGTTTGTGGAGCAGCGCCTGGAGTGGCTATAAAGGCCAATACTAGAGTGACAGACTCTTCCACAGGTGCTGCAGATAAAATTGGTTGTCGGGGCTGTTACACAGTTGGCTCTCTCGTTGCACGTCTGTCTTTTTTCCTGCCAACTGCTAAGTCTGTTCGACTCGCCACTCTTTAGCCCCGCCTTTATGGCTGTCCGCCAGCTCTGGCGATCGCTGGCAACTGACTCCCACGACTTGTGATCAATGTCACAGGACTTCATGTCGCGTTTGCAGACGTCTTTAAAGCGGAGACATGGACGGCCGGTGGGTCTGATACCAGTGGCGAGCTCGCTGTACAATGTGTCCTTGGGGATCCTGCCATCTTCCATGCGGCTCACATGGCCAAGCCATCTCAGGCGCCGCTGACTCAGTAGGGTGTATATGCTGGGGATGTTGGCCGCCTCGAGGACTTCTGTGTTGGAGATACGGTCCTGCCACCTGATGCCAAGGATTCTCCGGAGGCAGCGAAGATGGAATGAATTGAGACGTCACTCTTGGCTGACATACGTTGTCCAGGCCTCGCTGCCATAGAGCAAGGTACTGAGGACACAGGCTTGATACACTTGGACTTTTGTGTTCCGTGTCAGTGCACCATTTTCCCACACTCTCTTGGCCAGTCTGGCCATAGCAGCGGACGCCTTTCCCATGCGCTTGTTGATTTCTGCATCGAGAGATAGGTTACTGGTGATAGTTGAGCCTAGGTAGGTGAACTCTTGAACCACTTCCAGAGCGTGGTCGCTGATATTGATGGATGGAACATTTCTGACGTCCTGTCCCATGATGTTCGTTTTCTTGAGGCTGATGGTTAGGCCAAATTTGTTGCAGGCAACTGTAATCCTGTCGATGACTCTCTGCAAACACTCTTCTGTGTGAGATGTTAATGCAGCATAGTCAGCAAAGAGGGGTTCCCTGATGAGGACTTGCCGTACTTTGGACTTTGCTCTTAGATGGGCAAGGTTGAACAACCTGCCACCTGATCTAGTGTGGAGGAAAATTCCTTCTTCTGATGACTTGAACGCATGTGAGAGCAGTAGGGAGAAGAAGATCCCAAACAGTGTAGGTGCGAGAACACGGCCCTGTTTCGCGCCACTCAGGATAGGAAAGGGGTCTGATGAGGTGCCGCTATGCTGAATTGTGCCTTTCATATTGTCATGGAATGAGGTGATGATACTTGGTAGCTTTGGTGGACATCCGATCTTTTCTAGTAGTCTGAAGAGACCACGTCTGCTGACGAGGTCAAAGGCTTTGGTGAGATCAATGAAAGCAACGTAGAGAGGCATCTGTTGTTCATGGCATTTCTCCTGTAGCTGACGAAGGGAGAACAGCATGTCAATGGTCGATCTCTCTGCTCGAAAGCTGCACTGTGCCTCAGGGTAGGCATGCTCAGCCAGCTTCTGGAGCCTGTTTAAAGCGACTCGAGTGAAGACTTTCCCCACTATGCTGAGCAGGGAGATTCCACGGTAGTTGTTGCAGTCACCGCGGTTACCCTTGTTCTTATAGAGGGTGATGATATTGGCATCGCGCATGTCCTGTGGTGCTGCTCCCTCATCCCAGCATAGGCAAAGCAGTTCATGGAGTGCTGAAGGTATAGCAGGCTTGGCACTCTTGATTATTTCAGGGGTAATGCTGTCCTTCCCAGGGGCTTTTTCACTGGCTAGAGAATCAATGGCATCACTGAGTTCCGATTTTGTTGGCTGTACGTCCAGCTCATCCATGACTGGCAGAGACTGGGCTGCATTGAGGGTGGTATCAGTGACAACATTTTCCCTGGAGTACAGTTCTAGGTAGTGCACCACCCAGCGGTCCATTTGTTTGCGTTGGTCAGTGATCGTGTCGCCTGATTTAGATTTGAGGGGGGCGATCTTCCTGATGGTTGGCCCAAAAGCTCTCTTCATGCCATCATACATTCCTCTGATGTTTCCGGTGTCTGAGGCCAGCTGAATATGACTGCATAGGTGTTGCCAGTAGTCATTTGCGCAGCGCCTGGCTGTTCTTTGTGCAGCACTTCTGGCTGCTTTAAGTGCTACGGATGTTAACTCGCTGGGGGCTTTCTTGTAGTTCAGCAGTGCAATGCGCTTAGCGGCTATGACAGGTTCCAGCTCTTCAAAGTGAGCTTGAAACCAGTCTGCATTCCGCTTCACGCGTTTGCCATAAGTGGTCATTGCTGAGTCATAGATGACATCTCTGATGTGGGCCCACTTGGTCTCTGCATCCCCTGTAGGAGTGTTTTGAAGGGCTTTTTCAAGTGAATTTAGAAACTTATGTAACAGCTGTGGATAAGAAATTCTGCTAGTGTTGATGCACAGGCAGCCCTTCTGCTTGGAGTGATGTAGCTTCTTTGGTTTGAGTCTAACCTTGCTGCACACCAGGGAGTGGTCGGTGTCGCAGTCCGCACTGTGGAAGCTGCGTGTGATTTGGACACCGTTTATAGAGGCTCGCCTTGTGACGATGAGGTCCAGCTGGTGCCAACGACCTGATCTTGGGTGCCTCCATGAAACCTGGTGACAGGGTTTAGTGTGAAAGAACGAGTTGGTGATGCAGAGGTTATGATAGGTACATAACTCAAGCAGTCTGTGTCCATTCTCATTCATCCTTCCAATGCCATAGCGCCCAAGGCAGGAGGGCCATGAGTCATGGTCGGCCCCAACCCTGGCATTAAAGTCCCCCAGCAGAAACAGGTGTTCGGTATTGGGGATGCTACTAGTGATATTATGGACTTCCTTGTAGAACTGGTCTTTAACTTCAGGTGGGGAGCAGAGTGTTGGCGTGTAGGTGAGTAGGTGTACTGGACCAGAGGTGGTGAGCAGTCGGATGGACAGTATGCGTTCCAAACCATTTGAGGGTGGCTCTATCATGCTGAGCAAGGAGTTTCTGATGGCGAAGCCCACTCCATGCTGTCTTGGTTCTTCAGGTGTAGTCTTGCTCTCTTAGAGATCCGCTCGCAGGGAGGCGTGTCTCCTGAAGTGCTGCAATGTCCACATTCAGTCTGCTGAGCTATTGCTCACCATATACATAAATCATTTCAACTCAGAAATTGCAATTATAGTATCAACATTTTTAGATGATACCAGTTTGAAACGGGGGTGGATATAGTTATTAAAATGGTGTGGACGACTGCATCAAAATACAGGAATAGATGAACATGCAATTCAATATGGTGAAGTGGTTTATTTTGGTGGGAAGAATAAGGAGGCTGCTTACTCCTCGGAAGGTAAGAATCAGATAGAGGCGCAAGAGATTTGGAGAAACAGATGCATAAATCGCTAAAAGTAGCAGCACAAGTTCACACGGTCATAGTGCAAAAAAACTAGAGGAATGGAATACAAAAGCAGGGAGGCAATGCTATTTATATAGATCCTCGGTTAGAATACACTTGCAGTACTGAGTGCAGTTCTAGTTTCCATAGTAAGAGTATTGAAACACTGGAGAAAGCATAGAAAATATTGACAAGGGAGTTATCAGAATTGAAAGGCTAAAACCATCAAGAAAGATCGAGCAGGTTAGGATTTGTTTCTCTGTAAAACAGAAGAGTAAGAGGAAGCCTGATAGAGATCTTGAAAATGAAAAATGGTTTGATCTGGGAGATATGGAGAAGCTGTTTTTTTTTCTTGTGGGTGAGTCCAGAGCAAGGGGACATAAATATAAGTTAGCCATTAATAGATCAAATAAAGAATTTCAGGGAAATTTCTTTTTTAATTAGAGTTTTAAAAATGGAACTTGTTGCTACATAGAGTGGATGAAGAAGATATCATTGATGCATTTAAGGGGAGAAGGGAATAGAGGGATATGAGGGAAAGGTGAGAAGAGGTCATTAAATTGGGAGGTGACTCCTGTGGAGTATAAACACTGGAACAGACTAGTCAGACTGAATGGCCTGTTTCTGTGCTCTGATTCAATATAATTCTATTTAACCTGCATCTTTCTTCAATGGACACATAGAAAAGATATCAAGGGATATGGGGATAGTGTGAGAAAATGGCATTGAGGTAGAAGATTAGCCATGATCTAGCTGAATGGCTGAGTAGGCTTGAGGGGCCGAATGGCCTACTCCTGCTCCTGTTTCCTATGTTCCTTCACTACTCCCTTTCTCTTCATATATTTATTAAAAAGTTTCGCTGTTAGCTTTGATTTCATATTGCCTTTCTGAACCTTTAATTATTTTTTGTGTACTGATGCAGCTTTTTAAAGCTCTTGTAATCTATTGGATTTCACATTTGTTTGCATTTCCTGAAGCCTTTTCTTTTATTTTGACACTGTTTGTTGACCATAGTTATTTAACTGTACATGGAGCTTTTACCTTTTTGGGTATGTAATAGTTCTGTATCATACTAAGTGTTTCTGTGAATACTTCCCACTTTACTTTATGTTTACCCATTAACAGTTCATTTATTGTGGTCAATTCATTTGTTATCCCTTCCAAGTTTGCCTTACGTAAATTTAAAACCTTAGTTTGCGTTTTCTCCATTTTCTCTCTCAAACCTAATATCAAACTCAGTCAGAATATGGTCACTGTTTGCACAATGCCGTACAAATATAGGAACATTCTACCAGATTGTCAACTAATTCTGGTTTTAGAATTTGCATCCTTGTTTTCAAATCCCTCCATGGTCTCACCCTCCCTATCTCTGTAATCTCGTCCAACTCTGCAACCCTCCGAGATATCTCAGCTCATCTAATTCTGGCCTTTTGCATATTCCCGATTTTAATTGCTCTGCCATTGGTGGCCGTGCCTTCAGTTGCCGAGGCTCTAAACTCTGAAATTCCCTCTCTACACCTTTCTGCCTATCTACCCCTCTCTCCTTCTTTAAGACACTCCTTAAAAACCTACTTCTTTAACCAAACTTGTGATCACTTATGCTAATATCACTTTATGTGGCTTGGTGCCAAATATTGTTCAATAATACTCTTGTGAAGCTCTTTGGTAACCTTTTACTATGTTAAAGGTGCTATATAAATGCAAGTTTTTGTTGTTCATTACTCAACATTGAATCCAGTTTGTTCCTTTGTGAGTTTTAAAACTTAATTATTTGAGAAAATTGTTTGGTATATATTCTAAAAATTCATTGATCTTACTAGTTGTGCTGTTCTGTTTCTCCAATTTTGTGCCAATTAAAAGCCCCATTTTAACCACATTATTTAGGCTACATGCTTCCCTGATCTCCTTACTTATATATCTGCCCCACTTCTCCATCACTATTATCAGGCGGTCTGTAGACAACACCCTCCAGAGTCTTGCATCTTCTGCTGTTCCTTAACTTTATTCATATTCTTCCTAGTGCCTGGTCACTCTTACTGACAGTGAGTGTCTTCAGGCTGTTTGACTGTGGCTGGGAAGAGTATACCAGCCATATGATCACCCAATGCCTGTGCATGTAGGAGTCATTGGATAATGATGAGTCAAAACTCCAGATTAGACTTTTCCACCCGTCTGTGGTCCAGAGATGTTTGAACCTTTTTTGGCATGCACCACCCCCAACCATCCCTCAGAACCCCCCCCCCCCCTCTTCAGCACAGCTCCAACTGAGAGGGCTGTGGGTCTGCTATACCCATGCCTTTGAGTCAGGAAAATTCCAGGTTCAAATCCCACTCCAGGACTTCAACATGAAATCCAGGCGGACACTCCAGTGCAGTACTGAGGGAGTGCTGCACTGTCAGAGGTGCCATCTTTTTAATGAGGCATCAAACTAAGGCCCATCTGCACAGTCACGTGGACATAATAGATTCTATGGCACTATTTTGAAGCAAAGCAGTGGAGTTATCCCTGGTGTCCTGACCAACAGCACAAAAAACTGATCTGGTCATTATCACATTGCTGCTTGTGGGATCTTGCTGTGTGCAAATTGACTGCAGTGTTTCCTACATTATAACAGTGACTACACTTCAAAAACGACTTCATTGTCTGTAAAGCACTTGGAGACACCTGGTGGTCATGAAAGGCGCTATAGAAATGCAGGGTTCTTTTGGTTTAGGATTGTTTGTAGTAATATGTTATCATTCAAACAGCGATTTGCAGCTGATGTCATGAGCTTATTGATTCAGGGCACTGTGGAAAGGAAAAGAATGATTATCAACCTTCACTGACCTGAGGCACTGAGCACTCGCTCTCTGTGTTAAGATTCTGGTGGGAGCTGTCTGCACACAGATATATTGGTGGTGGGGGGGTGCACAGTGTGGGGGTAATTATAAATACAGAGAACAGCAAAGAAAATAGCAAAACCAATGTGGCTAGAATGGAACATTTTACTTTTCCCTCAACCTGCAGATAAGTCACGTCAGCCATCCATCCACACCCTCCCCACCCAATGTTTAATATTCATTGTTCAAACAGAAGTGAAAGATGTCAGAGATAAAAAGGAAAATGGGCAAACACTGAATCAGAAACGTTGAAAGTGCACAGTAGGTCTGGCAGTAACTCTAAAAGTGCAGTTACTGTTTTGGGACTGAACCCTTTGTCAATACAAGGGAATCGCGAGCCAAAACGTTAACCCTTTACAGATACTGACAGGCCTGCTTATACTGTTTGAATTAAAGTGACAGCAAGTTACCCAAAGAGAAATTTAGATGAGAAAGGCCATTTAGCCCATCTCATTCATCTTTCTGTAAGGGAGAGGGAGGGGAGTGGGGGAGGGGCAGAGGGAGAAGAGGGAGGGGAGTGAGGGAGAGGGAGGGGAGTGGAGGAGAAGGAGGTGTGTGGGGGAGAAGGAGGGGAGGGGGAGGGGGGAGGGGGAGAGGGAGGGGAGGGGAGCGTGCGGGAGAAGGAGGGGTGTGGGGGAGGGGGAAGTGAGTGGGGGAGAGGGAGGGGTGTGGGGGAGAGGGAGGGGAATGGGAAGAGGAAGGGGAGTGGGGAAGAAGGAGGAGTGGGGAGGGGAGTTTATGTGGGAGAGGGAGGGTGTGTTTTTTTTCCAATTTTCCTTCTGACACAGTGTTACGACCAGGTGAGAGAGAGGTCTGGGGTCCCTCTCAGCCTTCACCTGGTCTTACTGTAACAGGGTTTAATTTTAAACACACCGTGTTTTTAAATCCCCCTTGGTGAGTCCTTGTTCACCACTTTCCAATTATAAGGCCAAGAAACCAGCACAAACAGGCTTTCTTGGTTTTAAAGATGATAAGTTGAAATTTATTAAACTTATACTTAAACTCGAATTCGGTTAACGCCCACAGATACATGACACGCCCATGCTAGCATGCATACACGATACACACATGCAAATAGAGACAGAAAGGAGCCCAAGAAAAATGAAGTGGAAAAGTTTGAGGCAATATCTGAAGAGTTTTTGTTACAGTTCTTCGAGCTCACTGTAGAGTTCTTGATTGTAGGTAGATCTTGCTTTTCATTGGGGCCCAGTGTTTTTCTTAAACCTTCTTCGTTGTAGGAGACTTTTCTCTTTTGGGGTTCATGTGTTTTCAGTGGATTCAGAGGCTTGTCAGAAAGAAATGGGAGCAGACAGTGGGCGGCGCAGTGGTTAGTACCGCAGCCTCACAGCTCCAGTGACCCGGGTTCAATTCTGGGTACTGCCTGTGTGGAGTTTGCAAGTTCTCCCTGTGACTGCGTGGGTTTCCGCTGGGTGCTCTGGTTTCCTCCCACAGCCAAAGACTTGCAGGTTGATAGGTAAATTGGCCATTGTAAATTGCCCCTAGTGTAGGTAGGAGAATGGTCGGGATGTGGTAGGGAATATAGGGTTAATGTAGGATTAGTATAAATGGGTGGTTGTTGGTCGGCACAGACTCGGTGGGCCGAAGGGCCTGTTTCAGTGCTATATCTCTCTATGACAGGAGAGATCTTCTCAGTCCAGGAACATTCTGCTTTCTGCCCAAACTGTTTGTTTGTACAAATTCAAAAACCTCAGGTTGCCCAGCAGGTTAGTCATGTGACTAGTTGGTTTGACCATGTGTATTTGGCCATCTTCACAGTCAACCTGGAGTGCGAGCTCCCACACTTTCAATGTCTGGTGATCAAAAGTCCATCGTGAGTTGAATGTGTCAGGGAATGGTCCTTTGTCCTGTTAATATACAAATGTCTTTCCTTCCAAGATCTGGCAACTTTTTTTTTAAAGCAAGTTTTTTCTTCACTCCAGTAACAGTTTAAAATCAATGTTCATGACAAAATTAATGTGCCTCATTCTTGGCAGGTGGGGCCTAACATGCCACACCGTGTTCTCACATCTTGGCCCCCTCTGCACGGTGTCCAGGGTTTCTGTTGAGCCTGCCTCAGTGACTAGACCTGACTCTATTTTAGGATCTGATTCTTGACCCATCCCAACTGCCCTTTTCTGTAATAATTTCCATTTCATTTTACAGAGATGTACACCAAGTTAAGCAAAGGTGGATCTGGACTCTATTTGACTGCAGCTGAGGTAAGGAAGACATTTGTATCTCTCTACTACCAACTCGGAGTATTCTATAAATCTGCCCAAGTCACAGAGTTTCTCATATGGAGGTGAAGGCTTGAAATTCCGCAGTGTAGGTTTTCCCTGATTTCCCGAGAGACAGGTGGAAACCTTAGAGCAAGGATGTAACTGGCTGTCCGAGTTTAAGGCAGGAGGTCGGAGAACCCACCCATGGAATTCCTAGGCCTGGATTTGGGATGGTTTTGAAAGCTTGAAGTTGAGGACAAAGCCTTCAGACACTTTCATGGTTAGGTAGATATATTGGAAGCAGTTTTATTCTTGCTACTGTCCCTGTTCACGCCAGAAAATACGTGGTGGTAATGGGACCACTATGGCGCAGAACACAGAGCCGCCATCTTACTGCTGGTTGGCTGGTCTTCAGGAGGACCTAACTTTAGGTGGCCAGAGCTGCTGCCCATTAAAGGCCAGTGGGTGGGGGGGTGGGGGCTGGTGGTGTGGGGAGGGAGGCTAATGAATATATGCAAATCAGGTCAAATTATGTTGTCAAGAGAGGGGTTAGAACATGGAACTCACTACCATGAAGAGTAGCTGGGGAAAATAGTATGGCTGCCTTGAAGGGAAAGGTAGCTGAATAGATGAGGAAGAGAGGAATAGAAGGACATGTTGGGCGGAATCTTATAAGTGCCGCAGCATTCCCAACAGCAGGACTGGATGTTTTCGTAACTTCTGCTCCCATCACAAATCCCATTTCCCACGCAATTTTGTGTTTAAATTAGCCATGCAGCGACAGGCAGGTGAAACACATGGGATCATGTGGTGGGGGGGCCTTTCATTGGTGGAACCCGTCGTTACTATCCCAAGTACCGTGATCACCACGGATATGAAACAGCCTCGAGGAGCATCAGCCTTCCTTTCATGTAGGTATCTTCAGAATAACGCAAATTGAAGCTTTTACTTCAATCAAAATGATTTTGTCTCCCTTACTTTGTGTAAGTCGCCACCAATTTGATATCATTTATTTTCCCTACAGCCAAAGTGAATCAAATGGCAACCAGCAGGCAGCGTCCTGCCCCACGGTTCAGCGATGCCTTCCTGCAGGTTCTCCTCCAGACTGTCAGGGAAAGATGGGAGGTCTTTTTCCCTGCAGATGGAGTCCGAAGACCCTCACGCCTGATGACTAAGGCGGCCTTGTTGGAGGCAGCAGAGGAGGTTTTGAACCGTGGAGTGATGCGCAGAACCTGGGTTCAGTGTTGCAAACGGATCAATGACTCTCAGATCAATGAGGGTAAGTGGTCCTGGTGAAGCTGCTCCATTGATTTCTGTCATGGCTAGGTGTCTTTAAGGCAGAGGGTACACAAGGACTGCAGTGGAATGCGTGAGCAGCCTTGGTATCATCTACTAAATGATGAAGATTGGCATTGTTTATGTGATTGGGTGTATCATGTGAAAGCCACTGTGGAATGAGTGATGTTGATGCATGTAATGGTTGTGATGTCATTAAATCTACACTGTCTCCTGCAGGAGACATGAAGCTACAACCAGCACGAGTGTGCTAAGATGGGCGTAGGGGTCCCTGACATCAGGCTGCTGACCCCGGCTGAGGAGGAGGCCTCTGAGATCGTGAGAGAGGAGGGAGGCAGGGTGTGCAGAGATGGTGAGGCAGGAGCCACAAGGATGAAGTGTCATCTCTGTTCTTGCAGCCATATGTGGAAACTGAAGGAAATTGTGCCCGCACTCGAATAGCAGAATGCTGCGTGGCCAAGACTCCTCCTCTAGGGCAGAAGAAGAAGCCAATGCCCCAGAGGGTGCACCATCACCTGCCTCTCCTGTCAGCGTAGATACATTTACACAGTCCGTGGGGGGGTTTAGGATTAGAGTGTGGGTCACAATCTTGTGGTCATGACAAAGACATGTCCCAGCAGCTGAGGGAACATGTGCCAGCCAGGTTCCCTGACAATCGGAGGGCAGCTAGGAACCAGGTCCCTGCTCAGCCCCACACTCATGATGATCCTCTGTTTGTTGCTATGAGAAATCTGCTGGATGTGCAGCAAAGCCATGTGGAAAATATGTCGGAGATGCCTGAGGTCGTGCGTGGCTCTGCACCATGGAGGGGTCCATGCAAGACATGACATCTGCCATGTCCCAGGCATTTGAGCGTATGACTTCCTCAGTCAAGAGTTTGGCAAGCTCCGTGGTGCATCTGGTTGAGCACTAGAGCCATATCCTCTGTGACCTGCACTCCATCGCTGTTGCCATGGGCTCCATGCAGCAGTCTAAGCGAGAGGGGGACAAGGAGCCTGGACCTCCCTCCAGCTGCTCCTTTCCCTCAGGGAGTCAGGCAGGTGCCATTGTGCACACAGTTGGAGGAGGAGCACGTGCCAGCTGCCCCGGGGCCTTCCTCTCAGGACTCCCCCAGGGTAAGTGACATTTCATTCTCCCCCCTCGACATTGACCCCTTACCTCCAGCAGGCGAGCACACGGGGGATACTCGAGCACCAGTGGGAGGGCACCACCAGAGGACACCCACCACGGTCATCCACAGCAACAGGGCAGCCCACTGAGCGGACTGCCTCCACCTCAGCTGCTAATGTCGGGTTAGCACCGAGACGGAGTGGCAGGAAAAGAAAATTTAAACTGTTTTGATCACGAAGGTGGCACAGGTGCTGTACAAATTGTCACGATTGCAAAGATGTACTAAAACATTTTTATTTCATGCAAAATTTGATCCACAATCAGCTTGGTTACAGATGGATAGAAAGAGTTTATTTGGAGGCCTATGGCAGGAACGCAATGATGTTTGCCAAGTATCTGAGGAAATGTCCAGTGTCCATATCTCATTGGAATTTGAGCCTTCACTCTTCAATGATGGCTGTTTTCCTATTGATGATTAATAACCTTTTCCAATACTGTCATGCCTTACTTTTGTTTTCTACAGTCATAACTTAACGCTACTTGCAATGATGTGTAGTCGCATTCATCATATCTCATGGATGATTTCAAATGCCAATCACATGAAAATGCAGTCAGGCTTCGTTAAGATTGCACAGATGAATAAGAACTCATGCAAAAGGGAATTTCTGTGGGGAATTGTTACGTTTCTCTTCCCTACATTCCTTGATGATGTGGCTCATTGTTGGCTGAAATGTGCATAAATGAGGTTCTCCCTGATGTACCATGTGTGTCTCTCCGTGGCCCTCATATCGATGATGGCATCATTGTCATTGTTGTCCTCCTCCTCACCCTCCTCATAGTCATCCTCATTGAGGAGGATGGTGTTCTTCCTGTTCCTCTGCCTACAGAGTGTTGCTGGGTCTAATTGCAAGGTTGTAGAAGGCACAGCAGACAATGATTATTCATGACCCCCTCTGTGGTGTGTACTGAAGAGCCCCTCTAGACCAGTCAAGGCAGCAGAATCACTTTTTCAGTATGCCAGCGGTGTGTTCAATGATGACTCTGGTGGATGCGTGAGCAGCATTGTACCTCTCTTCAGCAGTGCTTCAGGGATGATTGGTGTCGGAAACCATGTACAAAGCGGGTAACCCTTGTCACCCAGAATCCAGCTGTCAACTTCAGCTGGTTCGTCAAAAACTGCTGGCAGCTGTGAGTTCTTCAAAATGTATGAGTCATGACAGCTCCCTGGGAAATGTGCGTAAACATGCATAATTCTTCTCCCGTGGTCACAAATCAGTTGTACGTTTAAAGCGTGGGAGCCATTGCGATTGACAAATACAGCATGCTGGTCCCAGGGAGCTCTAATGGCCACATGAGTACAATCGATCACCCCTTGCACTCGAGGGAACCCAGCAATGACGGCAAAAGCTGCAGACCTTGCTGCCTGGCTGTCCTCCTCTGCAGGTAAGTAGATAAAATCATTGGCACGTCAAAAGAGGGCATTGGTCACCTCTTTGATGCCCCTATGGGTTGCTGACTGTGATATGCCACATACGTCACCTGTGGATCCCTGGAAGGACCCGCTGCAGAAATATTGAGGGCAGCAGTCACCTTGAGGGCAGCTGGCATGGGATTCTCATCGAAGCCAAGCAGTTGCAGGTCATGCCACAGGATCAATACAGATTAGACCCTGACTGCTATTTTAACCAATGGCCTGAATGGCAAGCTTACAGAGGAGGCTAAGCCATAACAAGCCCAAACAGATAAGCCTTTTTACTTTTTTTTTCTTTGGTGGCCATTTCATGTGACGTCCTTAGACGTCTCTGGCATTTCCTCTCCGACATTTGTCCTCGTCCTGAGGATGCGATGACGTGCTCGTGCCTGTCTTTGATAAAGCTGTTCCTGAATGTTATCATTCGGAGCATCCTCACCACCTTGATCTGCCTGTTGCTGACGCTCAGGCATCATGAGTTGAGGGAAAAGAGCCTTCCTTAGTTGGTCCCTTTGCCCTTCTTTCCGTGGTATTGGACAAATAGGGTGTATGATATCCATGTCACTGTGGTTTTTCTGAACAATAAATAAGCAGAGTGTGGCGATTCAGCCTTCTGTTGCTAGTGAGCTGAAACATCAAGGCAATGATCAACTCCTTTATATCAGCTTCAAATTACAGCCAGGTAGAAGACACACCCACTATCTCCTCCCACTCTGCTTGCAATCCTTGAGTAACGATGTGGTTTGCATTATCATTGCAGAAAATGGTGCGTGTAGAATTCAGGGCAAGTCTCTCCAACTTCCAACCTCCTCCTGCAACCTTCCAGCCTGAACCCATCACCCTTGACCCACCCAATGTAACTGTCACCCTTCCCTCTGTTACCACTGAGCCTCCCCCCATTATCATGCACAATGTATTCACACCATCCATCCCCCCGTTCCTACTCTCATTACTATCGACATGCTGACTCTTACCCTTGATCCTCCTCACATTGAACTGATCATTGTTGACAAGTCCCGTTCCCTATGATGTTGTCGAATACCCACCCATTAGTCTTGACCTTCCCCCTACAGAATCTATTTGCCTGCATTGACTGTGACCATTCCCTCTGCTCACCAGTACCCTCAATTTGCCCCACAGATTCCCGACGTTGACAGCACTCATCCCTCCCTTTAGGCCCTTCCCAAATATCTTCACACTGTACTGATCTAATCCACCCACCACCCCCACAGCCGACAACATGCATCTTCACCATCAACATCAACCATTCAACAACCTGGACGCTCCACTCCATCCTGCCCTGCTCATCGATGACCCGATCAACCTGAGCCTTCCCTCCCCAAGTATCCTCCCCTGCTCCTCCATGTACACACACCCATGTCTTCACCGCCATCCCCTAAGAAGATTCCCCTTGCTGGTGTCGAGCCTGGAGGCAAACATCCATTGTAATGATGGCCTAGAGGCAAACATCCATTGCAATGATGACCTTGAGGCAAACATCCATTGCAATGATGACCTTGAGGCAAACATCCATTGCAATGATGACCTTGAGGCAAACATCCATTGCAATGATGACCTTGAGGCAAACATCCATTCCAATGATGACCTAGGGGCAAACATCCATTGCAATGATGGCCTAGAGGCAAACATCCATTCCAATGATGACCTAGGGGGCAAACATCCATTCCAATGATGGCCGAGAGGCAAACATCCATTCCAATGATGACCTAGGGGGCAAACATCCATTCCAATGATGGCCTAGAGGCAAACATCCATTGCAATGATGGCCTAGGGGGCAAACATCCATTCCAATGATGGCCTAGAGGCAAACATCCATTGCAATGATGGCCGAGAGGCAAACATCCATTGCAATGATGGCCTAGGGGCAAACATCCATTGCAATGATGGCCTAGGGGCAAACATCCATTGCAATGATGACCTAGGGGCAAACATCCATTGCAATGATGACCTAGGGGCAAACATCCATTGCAATGATGGCCTAGAGGCAAACATCCATTCCAATGATGACCTAGGGGGCAAACATCCATTGCAATGATGGCCTAGAGGCAAACATCCATTGCAATGATGGCCTAGAGGCAAACATCCATTGCAATGATGGCCTAGGGGCAAACATCCATTGCAATGATGACCTAGGGGCAAACATCCATTGCAATGATGACCTAGGGGCGAACATCCATTGCAATGATGACCTAGGGGCGAACATCCATTGCAATGATGACCTAGGGGCAAACATCCATTGCAATGATGACCTTGAGGCAAACATCCATTGCAATGATGACCTTGAGGCAAACATCCATTGCAATGATGACCTTGAGGCAAACATCCATTGCAATGATGGCCTAGGGGCAAACATCCATTGCAATGATGGCCTAGGGGCAAACATCCATTGCAATGATGGCCTAGGGGCAAACATCCATTGCAATGATGACCTAGGGGCAAACATCCATTGCAATGATGACCTAGGGGCAAACATCCATTGCAATGATGACCTAGGGGCGAACATCCATTGCAATGATGACCTAGGGGCGAACATCCATTGCAATGATGACCTTGAGGCGAACATCCATTGCAATGATGGCCTAGGGGTAAACATCCATTGCAATGATGACCTAGTGGCAAACATCCATTGCAATGATGACCTAGGGGTAAACATCCATTGCAATGATGACCTAGGGGTAAATATCCATTGCAATGAGGGCCCAGGAGCAAACATCCATTGCAATGATGACCTAGGGGCAAACATCCATTGCAATGATGACCTTGAGGCAAACATCCATTCCAATGTTGACCTAGGGGCAAACATCCATTGCAATGATGACCTTGAGGCAAACATCCATTCCAATGATGGCCTAGGGGCAAACATCCCATCCAATGATGACCTAGGGGAAAATATCCATTGCAATGATGGATCAGGGGAAAATATCCATTGCAATTATGACCTAGAGGCAAACATCCATTGCAATGATGACCTAGGGGTAAACATCCATTGCAATGATGACCTAGGGGTAAATATCCATTGCAATGAGGGCCCAGGAGCAAACATCCATTGCAATGATGGCCTCGGGAAAAACATCTGTTGCAATGATGACCTAGGGGCAAATATCCATTCCAACATTGGTGTTAGTTTAGCAGCTGAGCTCAAGAGAGAAGAGCACAGTCCTGAGACTCAACTGCACAAATCCGACTGCTGCACGCCATGTTGAAACATTCATGAACTGGGTGGCATGGGAACATTGCTCGCCATTCACTTAATCTGGCAAAGGACTAAGTTGTAACTATACATAGGTTAATGAGTATTCTTCTTCTTCTTCTTTGGGCCTCCTTATCTCGAGAGACAATGGATACGCGCCTGGAGGTGGTCAGTGGTTTGTGAAGCAGCGCCTGGAGTGGCTATAATTCATGTTATTTAAATGAATGCAAAGCTGCAATCCACCATCGCGCTGGGGGAACCCCAGAACGCTGCAAACCCGCCGCCGATTTAATTCCTCTAAAATATCCCACTGTTGGGAATCCAAATAAACACCACTCGCCTAATTATATCAACACGCAGGCCAGCAAATCCGCTGTGGCAGACAGTATAAAATTCCCCCCATTGATGGGGTGAGATGAAGTAGTGTGGAAGGAGGTTTGTATGGAGCATGGACTAGCTGGGCCGAATGGCCTGTTTCTGTCCTGTAAATAATAAGTAATTCAATGTAACGCCATCTCTGCTCTTGTTGCCACTATCTCATCTGCGAGTCCTTTCGACCTTGGCTGCATCTTGTGCTGTGGGACTTTGGTCATCACCCAGATTGCTTGATAAAATGAAAAGAATCTCACCGCACAAAATTAACAACACTTCCAGGACGATAGAATGCTGTCCAATTTCTCTGTGAATAAATTGGTTTCAAGCTCAGAGGTACTGGTTTAATAGGAAACTATTCAACGCTGACTAATTGCATTCCACGGATGAGCTTCCCTTGGTCCCAGCAGTATTTGAATCATGTGAACTATGGAATATTTGATGAACAGTCTGCCCCCCAGGGTATAGGATTTAAACATAAATCTCATGCATATCAAGAGGAATAATTTGCTTGATCACCAGCCTGAACCTGGTGGGACATAATGTGTGAGGCATTTGTGTGACATCAGCCAGCTAGCCAAAAAAGAAAATCATCCAGGTGGCTGATCCGAGGCAGCTAGTCACCCTCCGACCAGTTATTGCTATGGTGATTACTGAATACCAACCCTAAAACTCAGTGCCTCAGTGCACAGGTGCTGCAAAGTCCTCGGACACCGAACGAAAAGCTTTCTATTCACCTACTGCTTGCAGCTGGTAAACTCTAAGCTAAATATAAAGATTTACCTCATCTGCTCTTGTAATCATTTCAGCCATTTACAGCATCCTGCTCTATAATCCTTGATCCAGTTCCTCAGTTTGACAGTGTCCTGCTCTATAATCCTTGATCCAGTTCCTCAGTTTGACAGTGTCCTGCTCTATAATCCTTGATCCAGTTCCTCAGTTTGACAGTGTCCTGCTCTATAATCCTTGATCCAGTTCCTCAGTTTGACAGTGTCCTGCTCTATAATCCTTGATCCAGTTCCTCAGTTTGACAGTGTCCTGCTCTATAATCCTTGATCCATTTCCTCAGTTTGACGGTGTCCTGCTCTACAATCCTTGATCCAGTTCCTCAGTTTGACAGTGTCCTGCTCTATAATCCTTGATCCAGTTCCTCAGTTTGACAGTGTCCTGCTCTATAATCCTTGATCCAGTTCCTCAGTTTGACAGTGTCCTGCTCTATAATCCTTGATCCATTTCCTCAGTTTGACGGTGTCCTGCTCTACAATCCTTGATCCAGTTCCTCAATTTGACAGCATCCTGCTCTATAATCCTTGATCCAGTTCCTCAGTTTGACAGTGTCCTGCTCTATAATCCTTGATCCAGTTCCTCAGTTTCTGAAGTCTAAAATGAAATGAATTCCCACCGAATGGATGTGACCCATTTCTTGTTTTACTTGTCGCCCGCTTTTGTTTTATTCTTTGCTGGGATGTTGGCGTCACTGTCAAGTCCAGCATTTGTTGCCCATCCCTAATTGCCCTTGACAACTGAGTGTGTTTCCCAGACCATTTCGATGGGTACTTCAGAGTGAACCTCATAGCTGTGGGTCTGGAGTCACATGTCGGCCCGACCAGACAAGGACAGCAAATTTCCTTCCTTAAAGGACTTTAGTGAACCAGATAGGGTTTTACAACCATCAATAATAGTTTCATGACACCATTCCTGAGACTAGCCTTTAATTCCAAATTTTTATTAATTAGTTGAATTTAAGTTCTACCAGCTGCTGTGTTGGGATTTGAACCTATGTCCCCAGAGTATTAGCCTGGGTCTGTGCATTACTAGCTCAGCGACATTACCACTATGCCACCATCTCCCGTTCCTTGGTTTGTAACGTGTTCAGTGATTCTAGTTTTTAAACGATTGTGAAAGTGCTTCCATCTGATTGGTCAATATGGACAAAGTCCTCACTGCAATCTCAATGTTCTGTATTTCTCCTTCATAGTGGATGCTGCTCACCACGTATTTGTGAAAGAAGTTGGATGGCCACTTCCCAGTTTGATCTCTGTTATTGGACGATTTTCTGAGTGGAAAACAACGATGGGCTTTGATTTCTCTGGTAGAATGAGGCACGTGTCCATGTGCAGTAGACAGTGGCTGGCATTTTAGTGAGAAAACCATGGCAAAGGACAACCCATACATGTTTTAGAAGGAAATGTGGTTACAGTTTGGATGCTCCGCCTCTGGATGGACCTTGCACGTATCATCTTTACAAAGAACACAAGAGACACAACACTCCAAAGAGATGCCAGTGAGTCCTGCCCTTATCCGACTAATGGCTGATGTTCTTGTTTGTTGTCTTGACTGGACTTCGATGTATGGCCCTTGTGAACTGAACTTTCAGTAGACATAAAAACAAGAAATGCTGGAAATATTCAGCAGGTCTGGCAGCATTAGTGGAGAGAGAGGCAGAGTTAACGTTTGGCAAATATTAGAAATGTGAAAGTTTTTAAGCAAGTAAAGTGGGGGCGGGGCAAGAGATAACAAAGGAGAAGGTGTAGATAGGACAGAGGGTCGCAGAGAATAACTGACCAGAAGGTCATGGAGTAAAGGCAAAGAATTTGTTAATGTTAATACAATGTCAATACATTAACATATGTTTGCCTTTGCTCCATGACCTTCTGGTCGGTTATTCTCTGTGACCCTCTGTCCTATCCACACCTTCTCCTTTGTTATCTTTTGCCCCACCCCCCACTTTACTTGCTTAAAAACTTTCACATTTCTAATATCTGCTAGTTCTGATGAAGGGTCACTGACATGAAAAGTTAACTCTGTTTCTCTCTTCACAGATGCTGCCAGACCTCTGAGTATTTCCAGCAATACTTGTTTTTATTTCAGATTTCCAGCACCTGCAGTATTTTGCTTTTATTGCAGTAGACATCAGTTTCAGGCCCAAAGGTCCAATGGTGCTGGGATGGTTGTTTTGTATTGTCAGATTTTTTATTACTCGAAGATGCAAACCTCAAGTTGTACACTGCCGATCATGGAATGATTTGGAAAAGGGAAAATCAAAGTTTTTTAAAAATAAAGCCACACAAGAAACAATGAGATGAAATTCAAACTTTCACAAGCTGGGATCTATGAAAGTGTCAAAATCTACCAAGGTAAAGGAACAGTGAATGAAAAGTGAAGTTATCAAGGCAACAATTGATGGTTTTCTGAACTTTGCTGTTTTAGCCTGAGCTGTGAGGCTATATTGGGCCTTGACTCTCAGTTGAATACGTTGGGGCAGCTGCCAATAACTGCCATGCACTGAGAATCAGTTTATCCACTTCCATCGGATCAGGAATGCTGTGGGGCCGGCTAGAGAGTACCCAGCACTAAAACAAATGTTTACGTCACCATTTTGGTGGGTGCTGCCTTCCAGGCCCCATCCATGAGAGGACAGCTGATAGGCCCATCCCGACATCGGCGACATTCGGAGCAGACAATTGGACGGTGGGCCTGAATGCAAGCATGAGGCCACTTGTTAACATAAACAAGGGGCCTAACACCAGTATTAGGTGACCACCAGAGATGCCACAAAATTCACCCAAACAATTACGTCGTCGGACATATTTCAAGTTTCTGTCAGATACACAACATAGCCCCACCCAGACAGCAGGAGCAATATATGCAATTCATAATTTTTATCAGTCAGTCCCAGAGAAACAAAATCAGTTTGTGACCCACTGAAACACCCAGTCCCAGAGGAGAAAGGACAGTGTGTGACCCACTGTACCACCCAGTCCCAGAGGGGAAAGGACAGTGTGTGACCCACTGTACCACCCAGTCCCAGAGGGGAAAGGGCAGTGTGTGACCCATTGTAACACCCAGTCCAAGAGGGCTGGAAATTTCTGATCCTAAGGTGCGATCAAATGGCACTGAGGACCCGTTGGGTTTTGCGGTGTGTTTTTTAATTGCCTTTGCCTTATCTTGGGAATGTTTCTTTTGCATGGTTTCTTTGTAAATACTGTTGGCATTAGAGAATTGTTGATCGTTTTGATTCTCAGGGTAATGTGTTTGTGTAAAATTGTCCAATTCTGGCTTGGCGGGTTTATGTGTTTAAAATAGTGCGGGAAGTGTTCTTCCGAATTTTGTTCCTTCGTCAGCATCGTGAGAGGATGTAACTCCCCCATTCCACATTGTCCATTTTTAATTCTTTGTATTTTGCTGGTGATAGAATCTCTCAATAAAAAAGCTTTGTTGAAAGGTATATATCTATGGTTGTGACATGATTCTGTAGAAAACAACTTGGGCTAGAAATTCGGCTCTATAGCACATGGGTTCTCAATGCTACGGGTGCTGCTTTGTGTCCAAAATGGTATCTGCCCCGTGTGTGCACAGGTCTGGTGCCGGCTGCCATTTCATTAAAGGCCAAACAAAACAGGTCTTTGCAAGTGGTTTGCACCTCAGACGGCCAACAGCAGTGCTGGCTATCTTGGGAACACCAATGCAACAGCTCAGAATGAAAGGTTAGCACTCTCACTTTAATCACTGCCGCTCCCAATCCCAAAATCTCTCATCTCACTCCTGACTCTGACCTCAAGGCACCTCCTGATATCCCGCCGCTGGCCTTGGCTACCTCCTAGCACACCATTCCCCACCCCTTGCTCACTGACAACACCCCCCATCCCCAGCAATACTACAGAGCCCACAAACATCTTCCGCATCCCCTGACAACCCCTCCAATCACAGTGTGAGACCCAGACTGTACTCCTCCAGTCTCCGTGATCTTACCCAATCACTTACTGACCATTGGAACACTAACCTGCCCAGGCTCCTGTGACAATGCGGTGTGAGGCCCAAATCCTGGGCTCCTCGGACATCCCCGTTTCAGTGCTGCCTGTTGGCATTCTGTACGAGAGGTGCCCAAACATGGAGGCTGCTGAATCTTTAGGCCCTTGTGGGCAAAGGTGATATTCGAACTGTCTGCAGAGAAACTGGGTACCTGGTTATTTTACAGGTGAGGATTGGAAAGAGAATGAGACAGATGTGTCTGGATGGGGAGGGATGTGTCTGGGTGGGGGGGGATGTGTCTGGGTGGGGGGGGGGGGGAGTTGAATATATCTTTTTTTTATTCATTCAGGGATCTGGGTGTCGCTGGCCAGGCCAGCATTTATTGTCCATCCCTAATTGCCCTTGAGAAGGTGGTGGTGAGCTGCGTTGAACCACTGCAGTCCATGTGGGGTAGGTACACCCACAGTGCTAGGAGGAAGTGAGTTCCAGGATTTTGACCCAGCGACAGTGAAGGAACGGAGATATAGTTCCAAGTCAGGATGGTGTGTGACTTGCAGGGGAACTTGCAGGTGGTGGTGTTCCCATGTATTTGCTGCCCTTGTTCTTCCAGTTGGTTGAGGTCATGGGTTCGGAAGGTGCTGTCTAAGGAGCCTTGGTGCATTGCTGCAGTGCATCTTGTAGATGGTACACACTGCTGCCACTGTGTGTCAGTGGTGGAGAGAGTGAATGTTTGTAGATGGGGTGCCAATCAAGCAGGCTGCTTTGTCCTGGATGGTGTCGAGCTTCTTGAGTGTTGTTGGAGCTGCACCCATCCAGGCAAGTGGAGAGTATTCCACCACACTCCTGACTTGTGCCTTGTAGATAGTGGACAGGCTTTGGGGAGTCAGGAGGTGAGTTACTCGCCACAGGATTCCTATCCTCTGACCTGCTTTTGTAACCACGGTATTTATATGGCTACTCCAGTTCAGTTTCTGGTCAATGGTAATCCCCAGCATTGTGATATTGGGGGAATTCAGTGATGGAAAGTGAGCATCACTGAGCAGGTTATTGCTAAGCAAGTGCCGCTTGATGGCACTGTTGATGACACCTTCCATCACTTTACTGATGATTGAGAGTAGGCTGATGGGGCGGTAATTGGCCGGGTTGGACTTGTCTAGCTTTTTGTGTACAGGACAAACCTGGGCAACTTTCCACATAGCCGTGCCCTCCCCGTCAGATCCTTCCTGGTCGCCCGAAGTCTCACCCCCTCCGCACAATGCCCTCAAAGTGGCTGTGGTGGGGAAGAGACAATTGCCCACCTCCTCCTGGAATGTGTCTTTGCAAAGCAGGTGTGGAAAGAGATGCAGTGGTTTATGTCGAGGTTCATCCCAAGCAGCTCTGTAACACAGGAGTCTGTGCTCTACGGGCTGTTCCCAGGGACACACACTGAGATAAACATCAACTGCTGCTGTAGGACTATCAATTCGGTGAAAGACGCCCTTTGGTCTGCCCAAAACTTGCTGGTCTTCCAGCGCAAAGAGTTGTCCACGACCGAATGTTGCAGACTTGCACATTCCAAGGTCTTGGACTACATGCTTAGGGACGCACTAATGCTTGGGGCAGCAAAGGCTCAATGGGGAAAGACCACTGTGTAAAGTCCCCCCACCAAGGGGAACTGAGGGGCTGGTTCCATGGAAAACCCCTCAAACTGTATCGGGAAAATTTTCATTTGCTGTAAAATATATATGGCATGAAAAATGAAATGGAACGGTTGTGAGGCAACTCACTTCTGTATTGAAGGAAACTGACCTCCTTTACACTGTTTGTATTTTTTGACTTGGTGCTGTTTGGAACTGTTTTGTAATGTATTATTTTATAGATTTTTATGAATAAAGTATATTTCGGAAATTAAAAAAAAAAAATTCCACATTGCTGGGATGATGTCAGTGTTGTAGCTGTACTGGAACAGCTTGACTACGGGCGTGGCAAGTTCTGAAGCACAAGTCTTCAGTACTATTGCCGGAATATTGTCAGGGCCCATAGCCTTTGCAGTATCTAGTGCCTTCAGTTGTTTCTTGATATCACACGGAGTGAATCGAATTGGCTGAAGTCTGGCATCTGTGATGCTGGGGACTTCAGGAGGAAGCTGAGATGGATCATCAACTCGGCACTTCCGGCTGAAGATTGTTGCAAATGCTTCAGCCTTATCTTTCGCAGTGATGTGCTGGGCTGTCCCATCATTGAGGATGGGGATATTTGTGGAGCCACCTCCTCCAGTTAGTTGTTTAATTGTCCACCAGCATTCACGGCTGGATGTGGCAGGACTGCAGAGCTTAGATCTGATCCGTTGGTTATGGGATCGCTTAGCTCTGTCTATCGCATGCTGCTTACGCAATTTGGCATGCAGATAGTCCTGTGTTGTAGCTTCACCAGGTTGACACCTCATTTTGAGGTATGCCTTGTGCTGCTCCTGGCATGCTCTCCTGCACTCTTCATGCAACCAGGGTTGGTCTCCTGGCTTGATGGTAATGGTAGAGTGGGGAATATGCCGGGTCATGAGGTTACAGATTGTGGTTGAGTACAATTCTGCTGCTGCTGATGGCCCACAGCGCCTCATGGATGCCCAGTTTTGCATTGCTAGATCTGTTCGAAATCTATCCCATTTTGCACCGTGGTAGTGCCACACAACACGATAGAGGGTATCCACAAGGACTGTGCGGTGGTCACTCCTACCAATACTATCATGGACAGATGCATCTGCGGCAGGCAGATTGGTGAGGACGAGGTCAAGTATGTTTTTCCCTCGTGTTGGTTCCCTCACCACCTGCCGCAGACCCAGTCTAGCAGCTATGTCCTTTAGGACTCAGCCAGCTCGGTCAGTAGTGGTGCTACCGAGCCACTCTTGGTGATGGACATTGAAGTCCCCCACCCAGAGTACATTTTGCACCCTTGCCACCCTCAGTGCTTCCTCCAAGTGGTGTTCAGCATGGAAGAGTACTGATTCATCAGCTGAGGGAGGGCAGTAGGTGGTAATCAACAGGAGGTTTCCTTGCCCTTGTTTGACAAGGTGTCATGAGACTTTATGGGGTCTGGAGTTGATGTTGAGGACTCGTAGGGCAACTCCCTCCCATCTGTATACCACTGTGCCACCACCTCTGCTGGGTCTATCCTGCCAGTGGGACAGATCATACCTGGGGATGGTGATAGCGGTGTCTGGGACATTGTAAGGTATGATTCCATGAGTATGACTATATCAGGCTGTTGCTTGACTAGTCTGTGGGACAGCTCTTCCAACTTTGGCACAAGCCCCCAGATGTTAGTAAGGAGGGCTTTGCAGGGTTGACAGGGCTGGGTTTGCAGTTGTCGTTTCCAGTGCCTCGGTTGATGTCGGTTAGTCTATCCGGTTTCATTCACTTCATAGCAGTTAAATACAACTGAGTGGCTTGCTAGGCCATTTCTGAGGGCAGTAAGAATCAGTCACATTGCTTTGGGTCTGGAGGCACATGTAGGCCAGACCAGGTAAGGACAGCAGATTTCCTTCCCTAAAGGACATTAGTGAACCAGATGGGGTTTTTACAACAATCGGCAATGGTTTCATGGCCATCATTAGACTAGCTTTTAATTCCAGATTTATTAATTGAATTCAAATTTCACCTTCTGCTGTGGTGGGATTCGGACCCATGTCCCCAGAGAAATACCCTGGGTCTCTGGGTTACTAGTCCAGTGACGTTACCACTACCCCACCGCCTCCCGTGCATAGGGAAAACTACCTTTGGCCGACTTGTGAAACGCGTACGGGAGAACACCAAGCTGACTCTTCAGACCAGGTTGATGGTTTATTAAGGCCTGTGTTCGCAGCACCTTGCTGTATGGCAGTGAAATATGGACGACTTACAGCTACCAGGAAAAGAAGCTCAATAATTTCCATCTTCGCTGTCTGTGGTGCATTGTGGGTATATCCTGGCAGGACAAAATCACAAATGCAGCAGTCCTCTCAAAGGCAGAGCTCCCAAGTGTGTTGGTATTAATCAAATAGAGGCAGCTTCGGTGGATTGGACGCGTCCACAGGATGGAAGACAGTCACATTCCCAAGGACCTTCTGTATGGTGAGGTAGCCGGGGCCAGATGACCAGTGGGGCCCAAAGCTCCGCCTCAAGGATGCCTGCAAGTGTGACATGAAGGCCCTCAATGTCAACTATTTCACCTGGGAGTCACTAGTTGGCAAAAAAGGGAAATGGCGACACATCCTGTGGACTGGTGTGCACTACCACGATGACTAATTGCTACAGCAGCTTGGCAACAGGCGCCAACGTCAAAAACAACAACTCACTGCGTCACTTGGCAGCTTCACCTGCAGCACTTGTGGCAGAATCTGCTTCTCAAGGATTGACCTTCAGTTATCAGCGAAGGTGCACAAAGAGAAGACACCCCACCTAAATGGATTGTTTGTTGTGTGTCCATCATCTTTCATAGTTGGAAGGATGTCAATGATATATGGCTGAATGTGTTTTTGTCTTTGCTTTCACTCTTGATAGGTTGTAGAGCTTGCCGTCGGACCTAGTGTGCAAGTAGACTCCTTCCATATCTGTGGTGAATCGTTGGAATTCTCACCCCAGAGGGCAGTGGAGGCTCAGTCATCGAGTATGTTAAAGACAGGGATCGATAGATTTCTAGATATGAAAGGTATCAGGGATATGGAGATAGTGTGGGAAAATGGCATTGCGGGAGAGGATAGCCATGATCTAGTTGAATGGCAGAGGGGGCTCGAGGGTCGAATGACCTACTCCTGCTCCTATTCCCTATCTTCCTATCCCCATGGATATGCCTAGTTCATCCCAATAAGCCCAAACCCTTGAGCTCATGGATGTCTTGAAGCTAACAGCTTCAATGGATTCTGGCCATCCTAAGATAATTGTTTTCCAGAGTTTCTGCAGCCTTGAATCTATCGCTGTCTCCACTTGTAGCTGCAGACACTTCTGTTGTGTGAAACTCATCAGGTCAACGTGTGGAACATCTTCAAGTTCAATGTTGAGCAGGTCAGCCTGTAGATCTATGGTCACATCCGCAGTCTTCGCTGGCCTGGGTAGTCTGCTGAGTGTATCAGATGTACGCATCAAGTTACCAGGTTTATTCCAAACCTTGCAGTCGGAACCCTGGATCTCTCCTAGCAGGCGTTGTAGCCTCGGTGGTGCACTAGTCAATGGCTTTCCCCAAATCATCTGGAGTAGTTTCTGGTCAGTTTCTACCACAAATCTCTTCCCGAATGGGTAGGTGTGAAAATTCATAATTCCAAATACCAAAAGGCTAATGTTTCCCACTTGCTGTTTGAGTCATTGGACTGAGCTGCAGATAGTGTTTTTGAAGTGAATGCTATGTGTTTCCCTTCTGTAATAGACATGCTGCTAGGTCTTTTTGGGATGCGTCCATTTCTAGAGTGGTCACTTCTCTTGGATCGTAGAACTGCAATAACAATGCTTCCGACAATGACCTCTTTAGTGCCTCAAAGAGATATTGGTGGTCTTCGTGCCACAGGAAAGGCAACTCCTTATTCAACGGCTCAAAATTAGGAACGTAAGGAGACAAAAAGTTGAAAAGACCTAAACATCATCGAAGGTCCTCCTTATCTTGGGGTGTTGGCATCGCATGGATATCTTCCAGTTTTCCCAGGTCAGGACGGATACCAGCACCCGAATAAATCGGCCCAAAGAAATTGATTTGCTGCACGTTAATGTCACATTTGTAATTTTTGAACATGAGCCCTTCTTTACGTGCTGCTTGCAACAGCTGATGTAAATTCTGATCATGCTCCTGTTTTGTCTTTCCCATGACAGCTACAGCATCTGCAATACATATACATCCTGGTGCTGTACAGGTGATACGATCGATTTGTGCTTGAAAAAGATCTTAGCTTATGGATAGCTCAAAGGGAAGCTGTTGGAAATAATAATGACCAAATAGGGTACGGAATGTAGTCAGCTGCTGGGACGTCTCCAGCAGATCTACTGGCCAATACCCATTTTTTGCATTGAGTTTTGAAAAGAGCTTTGCTCCCGCAAATTTCAGATTGAGCTGTTCTAAAATAGGGATTCGATGCGGACAATGCTTTAACGCTTTGTTCAAATGTCTCGGATCCACTTGGAGCGACCCGTCCTTCTTGACGACATGTGATGGAGCTGCACCATTCCATATGCTCTTGTACCTTCACAGTGATCCCATCATTTCTACTTTGTCCAACTCAACCTTCAACTTGGTTGGCTTGCAGATGTTGCAGTTGTGTAGTGGATCAGTCGATGGTACGGCACCCTCTCTCAAGTGTAATGTTGCATCTCCTTGAAAACTGCCGATCCTATTGAAACACCCGGGATATTGCGATGTTAGATTGCTAGCCGAAGTGATGGGTGTGTCTTCGGATGCTGAACTGCCTTCCGGTACCTGGCTGATCCCAATGTGAGATATTGACATGTCGGCAGACCTGCAATCACCGGACCTTTGGTTTCCACTACATAGAATGTCTATGTTGTCCAGGATGACTGGTTGTATTTGCACTCTAGCACGATGGATCCTAAACATGGAATTGCTGACCCATTATATGCTGTTAGCTTCACAGTAGTGGGTATTGCCATGGCCTGCCACTTCTGTGGGTACATTGCTTGCAGAACAGTCAGAGACAGTATGTTGGCACTTGCCCCATATCTAGTTTTGCTAGTAGCAAATGTTTACTGACTTTCTGAGGACAGAAGATCTGAATTGTGACAAATACTTTTAACATTGCAACAGCATCTATGTGTTCTGAGACTGGACGGTGTGGAATGATGCTCACTGCACTTCTCAGTGTCTTGATCATCATTGTCATCTGTTTTGTCCGCCACCTTGTGATGCTTTGCTATGGGATCTGGTTGAGATCTGGTTGGGATCTATACGGACTTTGTTGCTGCTCGAAGGTATTGCATGTTTACAGTCTGCTTGAACCTTTGCACAACTTCTCCCAGCTCCTTCGGCCTTTGAAATTCTGCATTGCTGCTGGCAGTGATGCTTTGTGTCACATGCCTTGCAGAAATCATGAAACTCTGGGCAGCTCTTCAGTGCGTGTAGAGTCTTCCTGGGTTTGGCTAATCCGGTCAATGTGTAGACAGTAGGGGTAGCACACAGGATCTCCAAGCTTTGTTAGCCTGTAATGATAGCTTCAAACTTTCATCCATCTTTGAATAGCTCATTAATGCTGCAGCCTTTGGGTTTGTCCAGCAGATCTTTTTGAAATGTGTCTATTCGAGTAGATGCAATCACTAATTCGATGATTCTCTCTGCCAGCTCTGTGTCTGAAAAGTCACAGTAGGCAGCCTTTTCCCTGCATCAACCGATGAAATGATTGATGGATTCTTTAGGCTGTTGACAATATGACATAAACTCCAGGCGATGGATGTGGAAATTCACTTTGACCCTTAACTGGTCTTCCAAAGTTGTTCAAATCCTCTTGGGATATTTTTATTCTTCCGTGAGCCCGGATGTGTTGAGCCTACAGAAACTTTCATTTCCAATGGTGAAACAAATCTTTATGGCCTGCTTTTCTGTTTCAGACAGGCCCGAGTCCACGAACCATCGCTCGATGAGTTGCTTAAATTGTTTAACCTCAGAGAGTAGGTTACCTGTCTTCCACTTTAAGCTTGGTAGTTTGGTAGACATTTTTGCAATATGCCCCAGACCTTTATGATATTTAAAAGAGTACTCCTGCCATTTACTGATCCAGCTTTGAATACTGTAAATGCTCGTAGTTCCTCTATTCACCACAGCTCATTCCACTGCTGCGGCAGTAATTTAGATGAGTGGCGCTGTTGCCGCCTGCGCGTGAGTTTCTGAGGCTCCGCCCACAAAGTTGGGTCGTGGTGGGAATGCACTATGAAATATTGCACAAAGTAAATAATGGCGCCAAAGACTTTTCCAACCTTCCTCAGCTCTCGATTTTGCATGTTGTTTTCTTGACCTTACTCGGCCTGATTTCTGCGACTGTTCTCGGTCTCGGTTTCTCGCTCTCCCTTGCCCCAGCAGCCCGTGTCCCAGCTACTCGCCTTCCCTGACTGAGTACTGCCTGACGTTGAATCTCTGGACACATTGTCCCTCCTTGTTACACTCACAGACTGTGAGCGCCGATCCCCAGTTAGAGCCCGACACTCTACATTAACTGTGTGGTTTAAAACTTCAGATCTTTTCCTGCTTACCAGCTTCCATCAGCACTGGCACCATATTGTGTAACATATGCTTGAAAGTGAAAAATCTTCCCCCGCTGGCACCATATTGTGTTTTTTTTCTTAGCTTATTAACAAATAACCATCTAGGCACCAACCACGCCTAAGGCCAAACCAAAAATATGTAGGCTCATTTATTAAGGAGTTGAACTGTTGGTGGCAGCATTACAAAGTAGGAGAACATGTACATATGTCTGATCTGGTTGCTCCCTCACAGCAGACTGAGTCACATGATATATAGCATCATTTCCCCTCTTGTAATGTATACAGAATATATGATAGAGTCATAGAGTTATACAGCACAGAAACAGGCCCTTCAGCCCATTGTGTCTGTGCCAGCCATCAAGCACCTATCTATTCTAATCCCATTTTCCAGCACTTGGCCCATAGCTTTGCATGCTTTGGCATTTCAAGTGCTGATCTAAATACTTCTTAAATGTTATGAGGGTTCCTGCCTCTACCACCTCTTCAAAGAACAAAGAACAAAGAAAATTACAGCACAGGAACAGGCCCTTCGGCCCTCCAAGCCTACGCCGATCCAAATCCTCTATCTAAACCTGTCGCCTATTTTCTAAGTGTCTGTATCTCTTTACTTCCTGCCCATCCATGTATCTGTCTAGATACATCTTAAAAGACGCTATCGTGCCCGCGTCTACCACCTCCGCTGGCAATGCGTTCCATGCACCCACCACCCTCTGCGTAAAGAACTTTCCACGCATATCCCCCCTAAACTTTTCCCCTTTCACTTTGAACTCGTGTCCCCTTGTAATTGAATCCCCCACTCTGGGAAAAAGCTTCTTGCTATCCACCCTGTCTATACCTCTCATGATTTTGTACACCTCAATCAGGTCCCCCCTCAACCTCCGTCTTTCTAATGAAAATAATCCTAATCTACTCAACCTCTCTTCATAGCTAGCGCCCTCCATACCAGGCAACATCCTGGTGAACCTCCTCTGCACCCTCTCCAAAGCATCCACATCCTTTTGATAATGTGGCGACCAGAACTGCACGCAGTATTCCAAATGTGGCCGAACCAAAGTCCTATACAACTGTAACATGACCTGCCAACTCTTGTACTCAATACCCCGTCCGATGAAGGAAAGCATGCCGTATGCCTTCTTGACCACTCTATTGACCTGCGTTGCCACCTTCAGGGAACAATGGACCTGAACACCCAAATCTCTCTGGACATCAATTTTCCCCAGGACCTTTCCATTTACTGTATAGTTCACTCTTGAATTGGATCTTCCAAAATGCATCACCTCGCATTTGCCGTGATTGAACTCCATCTGCCATTTCTCTGCCCAACTCTCCAGTCTATCTATATTCTGCTGTATTCTCTGACAGTCCCCTTCACTATCTGCTACTCCACCAATCTTAGTGTTGTCTGCAAACTTGCTAATCAGATCACCTATACTTTCCTCCAAATCATTTATGTATATCACAAACAACAGTGGTCCCAGCACGGATCCCTGTGGAACACCACTGGTCACACGTCTCCATTTTGAGAAACTCCCTTCCACTGCTACTCTCTGTCTCCTGTTGCCCAGCCAGTTCTTTATCCATCTAGCTAGTACGCCCTGGACCCCATGCGATTTCACTTTCTCCATCAGCCTACCATGGGGAACCTTATCAAACGCCTTACTGAAGTCCATGTATATGACATCTACAGCCCTTCCCTCATCAATCAACTTTGTCACTTCCTCAAAGAATTCTATTAAGTTGGTAAGACATGACCTTCCCTGCACAAAACCATGTTGCCTATCACTGATAAGCCCATTTTCTTCCAAATGGGAATAGATCCTATCCCTCAGTATCTTCTCCAGCAGCTTCCCTACCACTGATGTCAGGCTCACCGGTCGATAATTACCTGGATTATCCCTGCTACCCTTCTTAAACAAGGGGACAACATTAGCAATTCTCCAGTCCTCCGGGACCTCACCCGTGTTTAAGGATGCTGCAAAGATATCTGTTAAGGCCCCAGCTATTTCCTCTCTCGCTTCCCTCAGTAACCTGGGATAGATCCCATCCGGACCTGGGGACTTGTCCACCTTAATGCCTTTTAGAATACCCAGCACTTCCTCCCTCCTTATGCCGACTTGACTTAGAGTAATCAAACATCTGTCCCTAACCTCAACATCTGTCATGTCCCTCTCCTCGGTGAATACCGATGCAAAGTACTCGTTTAGAATCTCACCCATTTTCTCTGACTCCACGCATAACTTTCCTCCTTTGTCCTTGAGTGGGCCAATCCTTTCTCCAGTTACCCTCTTGCTCCTTATATATGAATAAAAGGCTTTGGGATTTTCCTTAACCCTGTTTGCTAAAGATATTTCATGACCCCTTTTAGCCCTCTTAATTCCTCGTTTCAGATTGGTCCTACATTCCCGATATTCTTTCAAAGCTTCGTCTTTCTTCAGCCGCCTAGACCTTATGTATGCTTCCTTTTTCCTCTTAGCTAGTCTCACAATTTCACCTGTCATCCATGGTACCCTAATCTTGCCATTTCTACCCCTCATTTTCACAGGAACATGTCTCTCCTGCACTCTAATCAACCTCTCTTTAAAAGCCTCCCACATATCAAATGTGGATTTATCTTCAAACAGCTGCTCCCAATCTACATTCCCCAGCTCCTGCCTCCTTCAGGTAGTGTGTTTCAGATTCCAACCATCCTCTGGGTGAAAAAACTTTTCCTCAAATCCCCTCTAAACCTCCTGCCTCTTACCTTAAATCTATGCCCCCTGGTTATTGATTCATCCACTAAGGGAAAAAGTTTCTTCCTATCTATCCGATTAATGCCCCTCATAATCTTGTACACCTCAATCATGTTCCCCCCTCAGCCTTCTCTGCTCCAAGGTAAATAACCCTAGCCTTTTCAGTCTCCCTTCAGAGCTGAAATACTCCAGCCCAGGCAACATCCTGGTGAATCTCCTCTGCACCCTCTCCAGTGCAATCACATCCTTCCTATAATGTGGTGACCAGAACTGTACATAGTACTCCAACTAACTAACCACACACATTTAAAGGTGTACCACAATCAGGTGCATGGGGGGGGGTGGGGGGTGGGAGGGAAACATGTCTGGGTGGCAGCATGTGTCTGGGTCGAGGAATGTGTCTGGGTGCTTGGCAGGTGGTGAGAAGGGCCCTCCCCGTCAGATCCTTCCTGCACGCCCGGAATCTCATCACCTCCGCGCGCTGCCCTCGAGGAGGCTGTGGTGGGGAAGAGATTGTTGAAGAGATTGGGAGTGTCTGGGTGGAGGGTGTCAGTATGGTGGGAGTGTCAGTATGGTGGGAGTGTCAGTATGGTGGGAGTGTCAGTATGGTGGGAGTGTCTGGGTGGGGGGATGTCTGGGTGGGAGGAGTGTTTGGTTGGGGGGTGTCTGTGTGTGAGTGTTTGGGTGGGGGGGGTGTCTGGATGGGGTGGGTGTCTGGGTGGGGGATTGTCTGGGTGGGGGTGTCTGGGTGGGATTGTCTCTATGGGGGGAGTGTCTGTGTGCAAGTGTCTGGGTGGGAGTATCTGGGTGGTGGGAAGTGTCTAGGTGGGGTGTGTCTGGGTGGGAGTGTCTGGGTGGGTGTGGTGTCTGGGTAGGAGTGTCTGGGGGATGTCTGTGTGGGGGCTAAAGCTCGTGTGTGTCAGAAACGAGTCCTGTTACAATGCAGGAAATGCAGTAGCCAATTTGAACACAGCAAGATCCCACAAACAGCACTGAGATCATGATCAGATCATCTGATTCCCTGTTGTTGGTTGAGGAATAAATATTCACCCGGACACGGGGAAAACTCTCCTCCTCGTCTTCAAAATAGTGTCATGGGAATTTTTACAGCCACCAAGTGGGCAGACAGGAGCTCAGTTTAACATCTTCTCCAAAAGAGGAATTGTAGATAAAGCAGAGTTAGACACAGAGATAGGGAGAGGCAATATAAAGGCAGAGAGAAAGAATGGGAGCTTAGAGACTCAGAGAAAGACATGAAGGGAGAGCTGGACAGAGAAATGAAGAGGGAGGAGGAGATGGAGACACACAGAGTCAAACACAAGGGAAAGAGGTAGTTCTGAAAAACAATATAGGATAGAACAATATAGGCAGCACAGTGGTACAGTGGTTAGCACCGCAGCCTCACAGCTCCAGCGACCCGGGTTCAATTCTGGGTACTGCCTGTGTGGAGTTTGCAAGTTCTCCCTGTGTCTGCGTGGGTTTCCTCCGGGTGCTCCGGTTTCCTCCCACAGCCAAAGACTTGCAGGTTGATAGGTAAATTGGCCATTATAAAAAATTGCCCCTAGTGTAGGTAGGTGGTAGGGGAATTGTATGTTATATGGGGTTAATATGGGAATATGGGGTTAATGTAGGATTAGTATAAATGGGTCATCACAGACTCGGTGGCCCGAAGGGCCTGTTTCAGTGCTGTATCTCTAAATAAATAAAAAATAAAATAGAAAGTGAGAGGTGGGGGGGCGAGTTGAGAGCGAGATTGTAATGAGTGTTGCCTTGTTGGGGCTCCTGTGTATTTTGCCCTGACCATCATATTGTGCTTTCTTTTGCAGGCGCTGCCTATCGGTGTAGTGCGCTGTAGGGGGTGCTGAGCAGCAGCTGGATGCTGAAGAGCTCTCCTTCTCCCCCTCTCCCTCCCTCTCTCCCTCTCCCTCCCTCTCTGAGTGGGACTGAGAAGCTGATCTGAAGCTGGCCGGGATCCAGCAGCTGCCGGCTGGGAGCTACAGTGTCAGCGCCGCTCAGGCGGCAGGGAGATGGGGGAGAGAGAGACAGAGCTGGCAGGGGTCTGCTGGCCACAGCCGTGAGCTGGTAAAGGTTGTGGGGAAAGATATTGGCCTCAGCGACAAAATCCACGGGCATGTCATTCAGAGCAGAGGAGGAAAAAGACACAAGCGCAGATCCCGGTGCGATTGCAGGACTTTGCAGCTTTGCTGGGAGTTCTTTGCATGTACAGTTCTCTCTGTGCGTTGGTCAGCCTTTATCTGTCCTTCCTGCTGTTTATTCCTCTGAATTGAAAGAGAATGGTGCGGAGATTGACTCGCAGGTCGGAAGGGCTGCTACTCGCCAGTCTCGGCTGCCTGGCTGTTCTCCTCTATTTCTTCCAACCTGACCTGGGTCGTGTTGTATGGGGACATGAGCAGAAGTACCGAGGACCAGAGTTACAGGATGCAAAAGTAAGTGTGTGTTTGTGTGTCTTTTTAAAATATGTGCATTTAAAGACGGGGAAGTCTAGTTTAAAGCAATGTTGCTTTCTGTATTATTCTGTCTTTTTCATGGATTGTAGTTACTGCTGGTTAAATGCAATCATTGCAGTGTCCGTTATAAATATTTCTAATGGGCAGAGATGGTGGAATCACACACAGTATAGAAGGGGGTCAGCACTGTGGGAAAGAGCTATCCAACTAATCCCACATTCCTGACTTTCCCCAGAACCCTGCAAATCTATCCCCTTCTGGTATTCATCCAATTCACAGTTAATGTTACCTGTTTGGAAAAAAGGTAGGGAGGGATAATCACACTGCTGGGTGTGCACTAGAGACCCCCCACCCCCCCCCCCCCCCCCCCACCTCCGCCCAACAGTCAGAGGGAGATAGAAGAGCAAATATGTAGGCAAATTGCTAAGAAGTGCAGAAACAGTAATAGTGGGAGATTTCAATTCCCCTAATATTAACTGGAATAGAAAGAGTGTAAAAGGCACAGCGGAAGCAGAATTCTTAAGATGTATTCAGGAGAACTTTTTCACCCAGCACCTGGCAAACCCAAAAAAGGGGAACAGACCTGGACATAGTTTTAGGAATGAAGCTGGTCAGGTGGAAGGGGGTATTAGCCGGAGAGCATTTTGTTGGTAGTGATCATAATTCAGTTAAGTTCAGTGTAATTATGGTAAAGGGTAGACCAGGAGTAAAAGTTTTAAATCGAGGAAAGGGCAATTTTACTACGCTGAGATGTGATTTGGCAAAATGGACTGGAAACAGCTACTTGAAGGTAAATCCATGTCAGAGCAGTGGGAGGCATTGAAGGAGGATTTAAAGAGGTTTCAGAACAAGCATGCTCCCACAAATCTAGACTCCCTGGATGTCAAAGAGCATACAGAGTAGGATAAGGCAAAAAAGCGAAGCTTATTTTTTAATTGCTTCGTGGGATGTGGGCGTCACTGGCTAGGCCAACATTTGTTGTCCATCCCTAATTGCCCTTGAACTGAATGACTTGCTAGGCCATTTCGGAGGGCATTTAAGAATCAACCACATTGTTGTCCATCTGGAGTCACATGTAGGCCAGACCAGGTAAGGATGGTAGATTTCCGTCCCTAAAGGACATTAGTCAGATGCCAAAAGCTCAGTACTGCAGGAAGCCGAGAGGAGTATAGAAAGTGCAGGGGTGAAATTCAAAAGGAAATTAGGAAAGCAAAGAGAGGGCATGAAAAAATATTGGCAAGTAAAAATCAAGGAAAACCCAAAGGTGTTTTATAAATAGGCAGGATGTGAGTGTTATTGAGAGGGTGCAGAGGAGATTTATCAGAATGGTTTCGGGGTGGGGAATTTTAGTTACAAGGTTAGGTTGGAAAAGCTGGGGTTGTTCTCCCTGCAGCAAAGGAGATTGAGGGATTTGTTAGAGGTGTACAAGATTCCGACAGGCTTAGATAAGTTAGACAAGGAAAAACAGTTCCCATTAACTGATGGTACAAGGATTAGGGGACACAGATTGAAGGTTTTGGGAAAGAGATGCAGGAGGGAATGTGAGGAAGAACTTTTTTACGCAGCGGGTGGTAGTGACCTGGAACTCGCTGTCCACAAGGGTGGTGGAAGAGGAGACGATCAATGACTTCAAAAGGTAATTGGATGGACACTTGAAGGAAATAAACTTGCAGGGCTACATGGAGTGGGACTGACTGGATTGCTCTGCAGAGAGCCAGCATGGTCTTGATGGGCCGAATGGCCTCCTTCTATTCTGTAAATGACTCTATGACTATAAATACAGAAAGAGAAAGAGGATAACTAAGGAAAACGTAAGGCTGATTAGAGGCCCAAAAGGTAACGTGTGTGAAGACGGAAGACATGGGCATGGTTCTTAATGAATACTTTGTGTTTGTTTTCACAAAAGAGAGGGATGAAGCAGACATTATCATTCAGGAGGAGGAGTGTGAATATTGTATGGGATGAACATAATGAGGGAGGAAATATAAAGATGTTTAGCATTCTTGAAAGTGTATAAATCCCCAGGACTGGGTGAAACGTATCCCAGGCTGCTAAGAGAAGCAAGGGAAGGAATAGCAGAGACTCTGACCATCATTTTCCAAACCTCTCTGAATACAGAAGTGGTACCAGAGGAGTGGAGGACAGCTAACATTGTTACGTTGCTTAAAAAAGGGAGAAAGGGATAGACTGAGTAATTACAGGCCCATTAGCCTAACCTCGGTGGTGGAAAAATTATTGTAAAAAATTCTGAAGGACAGTATAAATCGTCATTTCGGAAGGCACAGAATAATCAAGGACAGTCAGCATGGGAAGGTCGTGTCTGACTGACTTGATTACTCACTGCCTGAAAAGGTGATAGAGGCAAACCCCCCCCCCCCCCCCCGCATTACATTTAAAAAAAAAACTTGGATATTCACTTGAGGTGCTGTAAGCTGCAGGGCCACAGACCAAGAGCTGGAAAGTTGGAATTTAGCTGGATAACTCTTGTTCGGCTAGCAAGGACAGGATAGGCCAAATGGCCTATATTGTGGCCTAATGGCTGTATTTTTCTATGTATCTATGTAGGACCAATTCCTACATTTGTTATAGTTATCCTGCAGGCCCAGTAGTCTCATGATGTTTCCTGTGGGATAAGTGTAACATTCTCAGAGGGATTCCCCACCCTTTATCAGATCGCCAGTGACATTGCTCATGGCAACTCTGGGGTCCAGGGCACAGTTGTGAAATTTGAGCTGCGACGGTGGCCTGTCCCTTTAAGGTTTCTGCTATGACTAGGCAAATCCAGGGAGTTATAAACTGCTGTGTTCAATCAGAGGACTTGTCAGTAAATTTCAGGCTCCCTGTCAATGGCTTTCTTTAAAAACAAACATACTTTACTCCTCAATTAAGATGTGTTGCTTGGTGCGTGATTTCTAGAGTGTAATAGATGCAGGACTTTTATTCATGTGCTAGTAGATCTTGTGTATTGTTGCTCACATTGATTTGAGTAGTTCCATCATTTCTTGTTTTTATTATTGATTTGAAGGCTGCACTGTTTTATAATAAGAGTGTTATTAGCAAAAGTGTGACAGGAACAATATTACAGGAAGTTGTTTGGTCGTACAGAACTTGTGTGTTGCTGAAAATAGAGACATTTGTCGAAGCTTTTCATCTTGCACTCATCAAGACAACTCGCAAGAATACCAATGTAAAGGAAACAACAAATTTATACTGTATGAGAAGAGAGTGCTGATTGGTTGGCAAGTGGACTCTGATTGGTAGAGGTGTTGCCATGGAGAATGCACCAGTATATGGTGACTGACAATTAACTGCCAAGCTTTGTTTGAAATTTAAACCAGGTAGCTTGACTCTGATTGGTCAAGGCATTGCCCTAAGGAATGAACAAGCGAATGGCTGTCACTTATTTTGTTTAGCTGAAACAGCCTGAATGTGTGTACATGTTCTTTCTGTCTGCAAAGAACAAGGCCCTGTGTATTAATATATGTAGCTTCCAGTACGTGCAAATGTGCCACACTGCGAGCCCGACTGACAATCTTAAATTGGTTGTCAGCATAATTCTTAGCACACTGAGAATTATTTAGCAAATGTTATCCAAGCGCCCAAATTACCCTGTAAGGGTAATGTTTCATAAAAATTTGAGCAACAGGTGAAGCTAGCTGTTTCACGCTGTTACGATGCAGTAGCAACACGTGTGGTTTTTACCACTAACAGGATGCTGCTGTCAAGCCAAAAAGACGTCCTGCCTATCACACAAATGAGTAATGTGATATATGAATTTCAATGCCAGTGTGATGCTAGGTATATAGGCCGTATGTCCCAAAGACTGGCGGATCATATCAAACAACATGTCTCTTCCGCTGTTCGCAATAGGCAAGGTACAGGCAGTACCCAACCAGCCTGTGCTTGCAAAACTCAAAACACAGTGTCCAACATTAGATGTGATTCTGCGATTGGACGACATTTGCCAATCCCTAGTAATAGGAAGGTGTGTGATTCCCTCCTCGAATGAAGGGAATCATTTTCAAAGGAACGTAGGAACAGGAATCAGCCATTCAGCTTCTTGAGCTTGTTCCGTTGCCATTCGATGGTGAATCTGCACTTCAACTCCATTTTCTGCCTTTTCTTCATTTCGCTCACAGAATCACAGAATTGTTACAGTGCAGAAGGAGGCTGTTCGGCCCATGTCCATATTAAGGCAAATCATGTTTGACAAATGTGATTGAGTTCTTCAATGAAGTAATGGAGAGGGTTGATGAAGACAGCGCAGTTGATGTGTTTATGGATTTTCAGACAATTTTTGATGAAGTGCCATATAATAGACTTGTTAGCAAGATTGCTGCCCGTAGGATTAAAGAGGCAGTGGCTGCATGGGTACAAAATTGGCCAAGAGACAGAGAGCAGTGGTCAACGTTTGTTTTTCAGGCTGGAGGGAAGTATAGAGTGGTGTTCTCCAGGGGCTGAATTTTATAGGCCCGCATGAGATGAGTTCAAAGGCAGGGGGGGCCCATTGAATTGCAATGAGAGGCAGAGGCTAGAGGGCCTGACACCTCTCAGTCGCAATGTAATTTTGTCAGGGGCGGGATAGGCCGAAGACGGCCTTCCCGCCCAGAGGCCAATTGAGACACTTAATGGCCTATTAACAACCACTTAAGCGCCTCTTCCTGCTGCCGCCAGTATTTAACCAGCGGTGAGGGGTGGGTGGCTCTGCCACGTGGACAGGTCATTCTGTGGGCTTGTGGGGGAAGCCTTCCTCTGTGGGCAATCTGTGGCCCATGGAGGGCCCCCGATGGGAAAAATCTGAACCATCCTCCCCCTGCACTAAATACCTACCCTCCCCCCCACACCCCACACCCCTCGCTGGGGCCCCCGGTGACCCCGCCTCACTCACCTTGGATCCGGGCTCCAGCGCTGGGTCTGGGTCCAAGGCCTCTTGCAGTACCGCTAGTGGCCATCACTCCTGATGGCACTGCTACTGCTGAGTTGCCAAACCTGTGATTGGCCAGCAACACTTGGAGGCGGGGTCCCCGCCTTTAAAGTGACTGGGATTCCAGCGCCCGGCTGTTAAAGGGAGGGAGACAGAAAGCAGGAAACTACAGGCCAGTTAGCTTAACTTCTGTCTTAGGGAAAATGTTAGAAGCTATTATTAAAGCTGCTATAGCAAGGCATTTAGAAAAATTCAAGATAATCAGGCAGTCAACATGCTTTTGTGAAAGGGAGATCACGTTTAACCAATTTACTGGATTTCTTTGAGGGAGTTACACGTGTTGTGGATAAAGGGGATGTATTGTACTTAGATTTCCAGAAGGCATTAATGTGCCACATCAAAGGTTGTTGCAGAAAATAAAAGCTCATGGTGTAGGGGATACCATATTGGCATGGATAGAAGATTGGCTAGCTAACAGGAAACAGAGAGTAGGCATAATTGGGTCATTTTCTGGTTGGCAAGATGTAACAAGTGGTGTGTCACAGGGATCTGTGCTGGTGCCTCAAATTTTTACAATTTATATGAATGACTTGGACGAAGGGACCGAAGGTATGATTGCTAAATTTGCTGATGACACAAAGATAGGTAGGAAAGTAACTTGTGAAGAGGACATAAGGGGGCTACAAAGGGATATAGATAGGTTAAGTGAATAGGCAAAGACCTGGCAAATGGAGTATAATGTGGGAAAGTGTGAAATTGTCTATTTTGGCAGGAAAAATAAAAAAGAAGCATATTATCTAAATGGTGAGAGATTGCAGAGCTCTGAGATGCAGAGGGATCTGGGTGTCCTAGTGCATGAATCGCAACAGGTTAGTCTGCAGGGACAGCATGTAATTAGGAAAACTAATAGAATGTTACTGTTTATCGGGAGGGGAATTGAATACAAAAGTAGGGAGGTTATGCTTCAGCTATACAGGGCATTGATGAGACTAAACCTGTAAGACTGTGTACAGTACTGGTCTCATTATTTAAGGAAGGATGGAAATGCGTTGGAGGCAGTACAGAGAAGGTTTACTAAACTAATACCTGGAATGAGTGGGCTGTCTTACGAGGAAAGATTGGACAGGCTAGGCTTGTATTCACTGGAATTTAGAAGAGTAAGAGGTGACTTGATTGAAACATATAAGATCCTGAGGGGTCTTGACAGGGTGGATGTGGAAAGGATGTTTCCCCTTGTGGGAGAATCTTGAACTAGGGGTCACTGTTTAAAAATAAGGGGTCGCCCATTTAAGGCAGAGATGAGGAGAATTTTTTTCTCTCACAGGGTCGTGAATCTTTGGAATTCTCTTCCTCAAAAGGTGGTGGAAGCAGAGTCTTTGAATATTTTTAAGGCAGAGGTAGATAGATTCTTGATAAGCAAGGGGGTGAAAGGTTATCGGGGGTAGTTGGAAATGAGGAGTAATCAGTTCAGCCATGAATTTATTGAATGTCGGAGCAGGATAGACGGGTCGCGTGGCCTACCCCTGTTCCTAATTCGTATGTTCGTAATTGGCCCAGCGTCATTGAATCGCGCCGGAGGGGAGCTCCAGCTGGCTGAGTTGGGATTCCTCCCTCCTTTTCAGTTCACCACCGAGAGCCCCAGCATAGGCACAAAATCCAGCCCTGGCGTCAGTACTGGGAGCACTGTTCTTTTTGGTATAAATTAATGATCTAGACTCGGGTATAGGGTGCATCATTTCAACACTTGCTGTTGAAATAAAGCTTGGAAATGCAGTAAACAATGAGGAGAATAGGAACAGAGTTCAGGGGGACATAGTGTATGAAACCAGGCTTTCAATCGGTCTGTGAACCTGGAGCGTGTTCAGTCAAAGAAACTCAGACTGCTCTGTATTTCAATCAAACATCACGATTAATGATTCAAAAAGTCATGCAAGTGTCAAGCAACCTTAAACCCAGAATTGTATGTGATCAGTCTTTTTTTTATTCATTCATGAGATGTGGGCGTCGCTGGCCAGGCCAGCATTTATTACCCATCCCTAATTGCCCTTGAGAAGGTGGTGGTGAGCTGCCTTCTTGAACCGCTGCAGTCCATGTGGGGTAGGTACACCCACTGTGCTGTTAGGAAGGGAGTTCCAGGATTTTGACCCAGCGACAGTGAAGGAACGGCGATATAGTTCCAAGTCAGGATGGTGTGTGACTTGGAAGGGAACTTGCAGGTGGTGATGTTCCCATGCATAGAACCATAGAAAGATTATGGCACAGAAGAAGGCCATTCAGCCTGTCTTGTCTGTGCCAGCCGAACAAACTCGCCGCCCGATCTAATCCCACCTTCCAGCACCTGGTCCATAGCCTTGCAGGTTACAGCACTCCAGGTACATGTTCTGGTGCCTTTTAAAAGAATTGAGGGTTTCTGCATCCACCACTGATCCAGGCAGTGAATTCCAGACACCTACCACCCTCTGGGTGAAAACGTTTTTCCTCATGTCCCCTCTAATCCTTCTACCAATCACCTTAAATCTGTGCGCCCTGGTAACTGACCTCCCCACCAGGGGAAACAGGTCCTTCCTGTCTACTCTATCTAGGCCCCTCATAATTTTGTCCACCTCTATTCAGTCACCCCTCAGCCTCCTCTGTTCTAAGGAAAACAACCCTAGCCTATCCAATCTTTCCTCATAGCTGCAACTTTCGAGCCCTGGCAACATTCTTGTAAATCTCCTCTGTACTCTCTCCAGACCAATTATGTCCTTCCTGTAATGTGGTGACCAGAACTGTACGCAATACTCCAGCTGTGGCCTAACCAGCGCTTCATACAGTTCCAGCATTACATCTCTGCTTTTGAACTCTATACCTCAGCCAATAAAGGAAAGCATTCCATATGCCTTCTTCACCACTCAGTCTACCTGTCCTGCCACCTTCAGGGACCTGTGGACATACACTCCAAGATCTCTCACTCCTCTAACTCTCTCAATATCTGCCTGTTTATTGTGTATTCCCTTGCTTTGTTTGCCCTCCATAAATGCAATACCTCACACTTCTCTGGATTGAATTCCATTGGCCCCTTTTCCACCCACTCAACTAAACCATTGATATCTGCATCTGCTGCCTTTGTCCTGCTAGGTAGTAGAAGTCACAGGTTTGGAAGGTGCTGTCGATGGAGCCCAGGTGAGTTGCTGCACTGCAACTTGTAGTTGGTACAGACTGCTGCACTGTGCATCAGTGGTGAAGGGAGTGAATGTTGAATGTGGTGGATGAGGTGCCACACTCCTGACTTGTGCCTTGTAGATGGTGGATGAGTATTGGGGAGTCAGGAGGTGAGTTACTTGCCGCAGAATTCCCAGCCTCTGACCTGCTCTTGTAGCTACAGCATTTATGTGGCTGGTTCAGTCATTTTCTGGTCAATGGCAACCCTCAGGATGTTGATAGAGGGGGATTCAGCAATGGTAATACCATTGAACATTAAGGGGAGATGGTTAGATTCTCTCTTGTTGGAAATGGTCATTGCCTGGCAATTGTGTAGCACGAATGTTACTTTGCATTTATCAGCCCAAGCCTGGATATTGTCCAGGTCTTGCTGCATCTGGACATGGTCTGCTTCAGTATCTGAGTTGTCGCGATGGTACTGAACATTGTTCAATCATCAGCGAACATCCCCACTTCTGACCTTATGATGGAGGGAAGGTAATTGATGAAGCAGCTGAAGATGGTTGGGCCTAGGACACCTCAGGAACTCCTGCAACGATGTCCTGGGACTGAGATGATTGACCTCCAACAACCACAACCATCTTTCTTTGGGCTAGGTATGACTCCAACCAGCGGAGAGTTTTCCACCGATTCCTATTGACTCCAGTTTTGCTAGGGCTCATTGATGCCATAGTCGGTCAAATGCTGCCTTGAATGTCAAGGGCAGTCACTCAACCTCACCTCTTGAGTTCAGCTCTTTTGTCCATGTTTTAACCAAGGCTGTAATGAGGTCAAGAGCTGAGTGGCCCTTGTGGAACCTAACCTGAGTGTCACTGAGCAGGTTATTGTTGAGCAAGTGACGCTTGATAGCACTGTCGCCGACGCCTTCCATCACCTTGCTCATGATCGAGAGTAGACCGAGAGGGTGGTAATTTTTTGGACAGGACATACCTGGGCAATTTTCCACATTGCAGGGTAGATGCCAGTGTTGTAGCTGTACTGGAACAGCTTGGCAAGGGGTGCAGCAAGTTCTGGAGCACAGGTGTTCAGTACTGTTGCCAGAATATTGTCAGGGCCCATAGCCTTTGCAGTATCCAGTGCCTTCAGTCATTTCTTGATATCATGTGGAGTGAATCAGATTGGCTGAAGTCTGGCATCTGTGATGCTGCGGACTTCAGGAGGAGGCCGAGATGGATCATCAACTTGGCATTTCTGGCTGAAGATGGATGCATTTGCTTCAGCCTTATCTTTCGCACTGATGTGCTGGGCTCCCCCATCATTGAGGATGGGGATAATTGTGGAGCCACCTCCCTCAGTTAATTGTTTAATTGTCCACCACCATTCATGACTGGATGTGGCAGGACTGCAGAGCTTCAATCTGATCTGTTGGTTATGGGATGGCTTAGCTCTGTCTATTGCATGCTGCTTACACAGTTTGGCATGCATGTAGTCCTGGGTTGTAGCTTCACCAGGCTGACACCTCATCTTGAGGTATGCCTGGTGCTGCTCCTGGCATGCCCTCCTGCACTCTTCATTGAACCAGGGTCAGTCTCCTGGCTTGATGGTAATGGTAGAGTGGGGGATATGCCGGGCCATGAGGTTACAGATTGTGGTTGAGTACAATTCTGCTGCTGCTGATGACCCACAGTGCCTCATGGATGCCCAGTTTTGCATTGCTAGATCTGTTTGAAATCTATCCCATTTAGCACGGTGATAGTGCCACACAAGACGATGGAGGGTATCCTCAATGTGAAGACAGGACTTCGTCTCCATGAGGACTGTGTGGTGATCGTTCCTACCAATGCTGTCATGGACCGATGCATCTGTGACAAGTAGTTTGGTGAGGTTGAGGTCAAGTATGTTTTTCCCTCTTGTTGTTTCCCTCACTACCTGCCGCATACCCAGTCTAACAGCTATGTCCTTTAGGACTCGGCCAGCTCGGTCAGTAGTGGTGCTATTGAGCCACTCTTGGTGATGGACATTGAAGTCCCCCACCCAGAGTGCATTCTGTGCCCTTGCCACCCTCAGTGCTTCCTCCAAGTGGTGTTGAACATGGAGGAGTACTGAGTCATCAGCTGAGGGAGGGCGGTAGGTGGTAATCAGTAGGAGGTTACCTTGCCCATGTTTGACCTGATGCCATGAGACTTCATGGGGTCCGTAGTCGATGTTGAGGACTCCCAGGGCAACTCCCTCCCTACTGTATACCACTGTCCCGCCACCTCTGGTGGATCCGTCCTGCCGGTAGGACAGGACATGCCCAGGGATGGTGATGGTGGTGTCTGGGACATTGTCTGTTAGGTCTGATTCCGTGAGTATGACTACGTCAGGCTGTTGCTTGACTAGTCTGTGGGACAGCTCTCCCAACTTTGGCAAAGCCTCCAGGATGACTTTGCAGGGTCGACAGGTCTGGGTTTGCCATTGTTGTTTCCGGTGCCTAGGTCAATGCCGGGTGGTCCGTCTGATTTCATTCCATTTCTTAGACTTTGTAGCAGTTAGATACAACTAAGTGGCTTGTTAGGCCATTTCAGAGGGCATGCAAGAGTCATTGCTGTGGGTCTGGAGTGACATGTAGGCCAGACCAGGTAAGGACGGCAGATTCTCTTCCCTAAAGGACATTAGTGAGTACTGGGACATTCTTCTTCTAGTTGAGCTTCTGATTGCCTCCTGTCTTGTACCAATCTGTTCTTTTTCTGTTATTAGTAGTTGGGTTTTGAGTATAAGTTGGAGGAAGTCCCGCCTTGATCAATGCCCACTGCCGCTAAGCCTCAATTGTTCTGCTCGTTCATGTGCCCCTTTATTTCTTAAGAGTATGTCAGACCTGGTGCACCTCCAAACCGCTTCCTTATTCTGCCCAGACATGTCCTGTTTATTCAGCAGTTCCAACTTGTTCAATTGATTTTCAATCGCATTGTTCTATTGTGAGATATGACTCATTTTGTGCTTATCAGCTGCCTTTCCTCGTACTTGTCTAAAGGTCTATGCACACACTAGTTATTTTCACACTGTCACAGTGCTTCGGGTCAAAATCAATTCAATGGACAAACTGCTAGATGAAATATAATGCAGAGAATTGTGAAATGATGGAAGGAAAAACAAGGAGAGGCAATATAAACCAGACGGTCCAATTTTAGAGGGGGTGCAGGAACAGAGAGAGCTGGAACAGAGATCTGAGAGTATAGGTACATAAATCTTTGAAGGTGGCAGGTCAAGTTGATAAGGCTTTTAAAAGGCATGTGGAATTCTGGGCTTTATAAACAGAGGCACAGAGTACATAGGTATTGAAGTTATGCTACACCTTTATAAAACACTCAGCTGGAGTATTGTAGCCAATTCTGGGCACTGCACTTGAGGAAAGATATCAAGGAGATTTACTACAATGGTTCCAGGGCTGACAGACATGTTATGTGGAGAGACTAAAGAATCTGGGGTTATTCTCTTGAGAGCAGAGAAAGTTAAGGGGAAATTTGATAAAGGTGTTCAAAATGATGAGAGCTTTTGAGAGAGTGGATGGGGAGAAAATGTTTCCACTGTTAGGAGGGTCAATAATTAGAATTAAGGTAATTGGTAAAAAAAAAATCCAGGAGAGAAATGAGGAGACTTTTCTCTAATGCAGTGAGCTGTTATGATGTGGAACACTCTGCTGAAGGGCAGTAAAAGCAGATTCAAAGGTAACATTCAAAAGGGAATTGGATAAATACTTGAAAAGGAGAAATTTGCAAGACTAAGGGAAAAGAGCAGGGAGTGGGACTAAGTGGATAACTCTTTCACAGGCATGATGGGCAGAATGGCCTCCTTTGTCCTGTAAATTTCTGTGATTCGATGAACCCTCGGTCCTTTTACCTAACAACAATCTGTCGATTTCAGTCTGGAAAATTTCAATTGAGCCCAGCATCCTCAGCTATGTGGGGAAGCAAGTATTCGTTTTCCACTACCTTTTGTGTGGAAAAGTGTTTCCTGATTTCCCTACTGAATGGCCTAGCTCCAATTTTAAGATTACGCCCCTTATTTTATTCTGATTCCTCCACCAGAGGAATTAACTTCTGTTTATCTGCTTATAATAATTTTAAAGACCTCAGTTAGATAACCCTTCAAGTCTCTAAACGTGAAGGATTACAAGGCAAGTTTATACAACTTATCCTCATAATTTAACCCCCCAAACTCTGGTATCAGTCTGATTAATCTTTGCTGCTACTCTCTGCAAAGCCAGTATATCCTTGTTGAGGTTCAGTGCTCAAAGCTGAATACAGGTGGGGTCTGAGCAAGGCTTTGTACACCTGATTCATAACTTTCTGTCCTTTGTATTCTAATCCCCCTGAGATACAGGCCAATGTTCCATTAGAGTTTGTGATTATTATTTGTACAGCAGCTTTTAGTGATCATAAACAGCTGAAATCCCATTGCCTCTCCACAACTTCTAGGCTGGAATTTCATTCTTGTGGTGGGGGTTCCACCAACGAGCCCGAAAACAGGGGGAGGGGTGGGGGCAACCCCGCTTCGGCATTCTGCTAAACCCAGAGCTGCATTTTACAGCAGGCACGTAGCTAATTGGTTGCCGACAGGGTGGCCACCCGCCCCCAGGAGCTGCCGGCCAATCAGAGAGTCAGCAGCTCAGCAGCGCCACTGGGTGCAACCAGAAGAAGAGGACATCATGGGAACAAGCTGCCCTCCCAACCAAGTAAATGGGGTCTTGAGGCACCAGAGCCAGTCAGGCAGCACCCACCACTTTCCCTCAGCATTTTACAGGCCCCCCCTCCCTCCGCCTCCCAGCCTGTCCCAGAAGGCTGGTAAAATCCAGCCCATTGTCTCTCGTCATTAATAACATTTCCCATTTGTTAATCTCTTATCTGAAGTGGATGACCTCACACTACCCACTGTTGAACTCCATCTGCCACAGTTTTGCCCACTCCCTTATTCCGCCTGTATCCCTTTGTAACTTGCTGCTCCCAACAACACACTTACTATACCTCCCAGCAGCGTCATCTGCAAATTTGGATACACAGCTTTCAATTCCTCATCCAAGTGGAAACAATTATGGCAGCAAATGGCTAAAGGCTCTGAAACATCTGATCTATGTTTGATAGGAGACTTAAATTTTCCAGGAATGCAGTAACACATTATATACCATCTGATGTGGTGGGAAGTGCAGAGGAAGGATTTGTTGATTCCAAAGGCAGCACTCCAAAAGAGATCAGGAGTAATCATATCATAGATCACGCGCGGCTAAAAAGGAAAAAAACAAGACTTGCATTTTTTTTCACGACCTCAGGATATCCCGAAGTGCTTTTTAAAGTGTAATCATTGTTGTAATGTCGGAATGTAATTTACACACAGCAAGTTCCCACAATGAGCTCATGACCAGATAAACTGCTTTAGTGATGTTGGTTGAGGGATAAATATTGGCCAGGATGTCAGGGAGAACTCCTCTGCTCTTCTGTAACATATTACCATGGGACCTCATAAAGCCATCTAAAAGGGCAGACGGAGCCTTGGTTTAATTCCTGAACTGAAAGACAGCACCTGTGACAGCCGAACCTGGTATTGGACCTCTATGTGGGGAAACACCTGGGAAGCAGCAAGAATATAAGTATAAGGTTCCAGTTGCTGGGCAGAACAAAAATTCTGAAAATCTACAGTTGATTCTGAGTTTCAAAAGGGCTAACTTTAACAACAAGGCAGCGGATTTGGTCAATCCTACTGGGTGGACAAAAACCATGTATGTCAAAAGAAGGGTGTGTGATGAGAGGAAGCCCAGGTGTCTGACTTGTCATGTACAAAGACTAATAAGATGTAAACAAAAATGTTTTTATAATTTTAAAGTATATAATATCCAGAAAAATAGAGACTAGTGCTGTGAAGAGTTCAAGAAAATTAAGGCTAATGGTAGTTCAGCTAAGAGGTTAATGGAAAATAGAATAGTGGACAAATGTGTTCTTGTTCTTGTGCTAGTAATGAGCAAAGCTGTTATGTGAAGTGTTTGAGGTTAAAGATGGTACTGGGCCATTGGAAATGCTCAGGGATAGGTTAGAAAGGACTCTCAGTATATGGCAAAGATACTAAATGAGCACTTTGTATCACTCATTACTCTTGAAGACAATGCACAGCTGACAGCATTAAGTGGTGCTGTTAACACTAAAGTTGATAATATTAAAATAACTAGTACATTATTCCACTTATTACACTAGCAATAATTAGTTTGTAAAGCTAAGTAATGGCAGGGCAGCTCGGCCAAGCGGAATGTGCCTCCTGTGGCATGTGAGAAGTTGTGGACACACCATGTGTCCTTGACAAGCACATCTGCAGGAAGTGTCTTCGGTGAAGAAGCTTGAGCTCCAGGTTTCGGAACTCGAGCAGCGGCTGGAGTCACTGTGGCACATCCGCGAGGCAGAGAACTATGTGGATAGCACGTTTCAGGAGGTAGTCACCTCTGAGCTTAAGAGAGCACAGGCAGAGAGGGACTGGGTGGCTGTCAGACAGACAAGAAGGTCAAGCCAGGAGACCCCGGAGGGCATCCCACTTTCTGAGCACCGATGGAAAAGAGGGTTCCTCTGGAGAGTGCAGCGAGAGTCATGACCAGAACACCATGGGTGGCTCAGCTGTGCAGGGAGGGAGGAGAAAGGACAAGAGAGCAATAGTGGTAGGGGATTCTATGGTTAGGGGAACAGATAGGCATTTCTGTGGTGACAGACGTGATTCCAGGATGGTATGTTGCCTCCCTGGTGCAAAGGTCATGGATATCACCGAGCGGCTACAGGGCATTCTGGAGGGTGAAGGTGCACAGCCAGAGGTCGTGGTCCACATTGGTACCAACAGTATAGGAAGAGGGATGAGGTCCTGCAGGCTGAGTTTAGGGAGTTAGGAAAGAGATTAGCAAGCAGGATCTCAAAGGTAGTAATCTCTGGATTACTCCCAAGGCCACGTGCTGGTGAGTATAGAAATAGGAAAATACACCAGATGAATGCTTGACTGGAGAGATGGTGCAGGAGGGAGGGCTTCAGATTTCTGGGGCATTGGGACCATTTCTGGGGAAAGTGGGCCCTGTACCAGCCGGATGGTCTACACCTGAACAGGACTGGGACAAATATCCTTGCAGGAAGGTTTGCTAGTGCTGTTGGAGATGGTTTAAACTAGTTTGGCGGGGGGATGGGAACCTGAGCGCAGTCTCAGATTGGACAATTTCAGGGAAGGGAACAGGAGGCAGAAAATTAGTGAGTGACTCTGAAAGACAGAAGAAGCAAAGGTTAAAAAGTGTGCAGCACAGGAATTTGGCTGTGTTAAAGGGTATTTATTTAAATGCAAGGAGTATAGTAAATAAAGCCGAAGAGCTGAGGGCACAGCTAGACATATGGCAACACTATATCGTTGCTATAAAGGAAACTTGGCTTAAAGAGGGGTAAGAATGGCAGCTCAACATCCCTGGATATAGAGTTTTCAGGCGAGGTAGAGAGGGAGATAAAAAATAAGGGGGTGTAGCATTATTAGTTAAGGAATCAATAACAGCTTTGAGGAGGGATGATATGCTAAATGAAGCATCAAATGAGGCCATATGGGTGGAGCTCAGAAATAAAAAAGGGGCAGCCACCCTACTAGGAGTATACTTATAGACCCCCAAATAGTGAGAGGGAGATAGAAGAACAAATATGTAGGCAAATTTCTGAGTGCAAAAACTATAGGGCAAAATAGTTGGGGATTTCAACTCCCCTCATATCAACTCGGATACAAACAGTGAGAAGGGCACAGAGGACACAAAATTCTTGAACTGCATTCAAGAGAACTTTTTTAGCCAGCACGTAACAAGCCCAACGAGAGGGGGCGCAATTCTAGATTTAGTCTTCGGTAATGAAGCTGGGCAAGTGGATGAAGTAACAGTGGGTGACCAAATAGGAGATAGTGACCATAATACAGTTAGCTTTAGCATAATCATGGAAAAGGACAAAGATAAAACAGGAGTAAAGGTTCTAAATTGGGGGAAGGCAAATTTTACGAAACTGAGAGGTGACCTGGTGAAAGTGGACTGGATACAGCTACTTGAAGGAAAATCAGTGGCAAACCAGTGGGAGGCATTCAAGAGCGAGATACTATGGGCACAGTGTAGGCATGCCTCACAAAGATAAAGAGTGCCAAATCTAGAGCCCCCTAGTTATCTAGAAGCTTACAGGGTAAGTTAAAGCAGAAAAAGAAAGCTTATGACAATCACAAATATCTCAATACTTTAGAAAGCCTCGAGGAGTCTAGAAAGTGCAGGGGTGAAGTAAAAAAGGAAATTAGAAAAGCTAAGCGAGGACATGAAAAATTATTGACAGGTAAAATCAAGGAAAACCCAAAGATGTTTTATCAGTACATTAAGAGCAAGAGGATAACTAAGGAAAGGGTAGGGCCAATCAGAGATTACAAGGGAATTTATGCGTGGATGCAGAAGATGTGGGCAGGGTTCTTAATGAAGTTTTTGTTTCTGTTTTCACAAAGGAGAAGGTTGATGCAGACATTGTAGTTAAAGAGGAGGAGTGTGAAATATTAGATATGATAAGCATAATAAGAGAGGAAGTACTAGAGGGTCTGGCATCCTTGAAAGTGGATAAATCGCCAGGGCCGGATGGATTGTATCCCAAGTTGTTAAAGGAAGCCAGGGAGGAAATAGCGGATGTGCTGAGGATCATCTTCAAATCCTCACTAGATACAGGCACGGTACTGATGATTGGAGGTCTGTGAACATTGTACCATTGTTTAAAAAGGGTGCGAGAGATAGACCAAATAATTATAGGCCAGTCAGTCTGACCTCGGTGGTGGGTAAATTGTTAGAATGTATTCTGAGGGACAGGATAAACTGCCACTTAGCAAAGCACGGATTAATCAGGGGTAGTCAGAATGGATTTGTTAAGAGAAGGTCGTGTCCTACAAACTTGATTGAGTTTTTTGAGGAAGTGACGGGGAGGATTGATGAGGGTAGTGCAATGGATGTGGTCTATATGGATTTTAGTAAGGCATCTGACAAGGTCCCACATGGCAGACTGGTCAGTAAAATGAAAGCCCATGGATACAGGGAAATGTGACAGCTTGGATCCAGAATTGGCTCAGGGACAGGAAACAACGGGTAGTAGTTGACGGATGTTTTTGCGAATGGAAAGCTGTTTCCAGTGGCATTCCACAGGGCTCAGTGTTGGGTCCCTTGCTGTTTGTGGTATATATTATTAATTTGGACTTAAATCTGGGAGGCAATATTGGGAAATTTGCTGATGACACAAAAAATGTCTGTGTAATTGATAGTGAGGAGGTTAGCTGTAGACTCCAGAATGAGATTGAGTGGGCGGAAAAGTGGCAAATGGAATTCAATCCAGAGAAGTGTGAGGTAATGCATTTGGGGAGGGCATAGAAAATGAGGGAATACACAATAAACGGGAGGATATTGAGAGGGGTAGAAGAGGTGAGAGACCTTGGAGTGCACGTCCACAGGTCCCTGAAAGTGGCAGGACAGGTGGATAGAGTGGTGAAGAAGGCATATGGAATGCTTTCCTTTATTGGCCGAGGTATAGAATACAAAAGTAGGGATGTGAAGCTGGAACTGTATAAAATGCTGGTTAGGCCACAGCTGGAGTATTGCATACAGTTCTGGTCACCACATTAATTGCTCTGGAGATAGTACAGAGGAGATTTACAAGAATGTTGCCAGGGCTGGAAGGTTGCAGCTATGAGGAAAGATTGGGTCGGCTAGGGTTCTTTTCCCTGGAACTGAGGAGGTTGAGGGTCGGCTTAATTGAGGTGTACAAAATTATGAGGGGCCTTGAGAGAGTGGACAGGAAGGACCTGTTTCTCCTGGTGGGGAGATCAGTTACCAGGGGACACAGATTTAAGGTGATTGTTGTTAAGGATTAGAGAGGACATGAGGAAAAACGTTTTCGCCCAGAGGGTAGTGAGTGTCTGGAATTCACTGCCAGGAGCGGTGGTGGAGGCAGAAACCCTCAATTCTTTTAAAAGGTACCTGGACATGTACCTGAAGTGCTGTAACCTGTGGGGCTATGGACCAGGTGCTGGAAGGTGGGAATAGATCAGGCGGCTAGTTTCCTTCAGCCGGCATGGACACGATGGGCTGAATGGCCTCCTTCTGTGCTGTAATTGTTCTATGGTTCCATGAGAATAGCGTCTTAAAATAAGGAATTGTAAAATAGAATGGGCTGCACGCCCAGAAGATATCCATCCAAGGAATATTCGGCAGGCCAATTGGAAAAGTCTTCGAATTAGTGCCATGGGATCTTTTACCTGAGAGGGCAGATATCACCAACAGTGCAGCACTCCCTCAGTACTGGAGTGTCAGCCTGGATTTTTGAGAAGAACTGATGATTTTCTGACTCCAAGCTGAGAGTGCTACCCACTGAGCCACGGTTGACGATGGTAAACAGTATTTTATTCATGTGGCGAGCCCTTCCTATATACTTTGTGTATAAAACCATAGCCCATAACTTCACTGCAGGCTGTCCGATGTAAGAATGAAAGAGAGATGCACTGTCGCTGCTCTTCTGAAACAGGAATGCAGAACACTGCAGTCTCGGGGCACCTGGACTTGAGAAAACATGGGAATTTAAAAAAAAAATGCTTGATTTATAAAACACCATATCATGTCTCTCAGGACATCTCCAAATGTTTCACTTTGAAGTACACTTACTGTTGTTATGCCAGCAAATGCAGCAGCCATTTTGCACACAGCAAGATCCCACAAATGGCAATGAACTATACAGTGGCTGTGGTGGGGTGTGGAGTGTGTGTGGGGTAGGTGGAGGGTATTTGAACATCCCCTGAAATTTGTATGATTCATTTTACATCAGGCCACTCGTTTTTTTGAAAGTACATACCTCAGATCACTAGTTTGAACAGAGGAACAACAGACATTCTTCCTGAGCTGGCCAATTCTGCAATCCCACCAGTGAAAGCTGGGTAGTTGGGCTTGTAATTCTCAATGTTCACTGAGATAGTGCAGCGAATCGTAGCAAAGATCTTGATAGCCCTCGACACGTAACTGGCGTCCGGGCTTCATGCTTTGGAGCTTTTCTCTGGCAAGACATTTTCTTTCTTTTTTGTATTTTGCAAAGTTAGATTGAAGGAAGCAAAAATATTTCTATTTAGAGATACAGCACTGAAACAGGCCCTTCGGCCCACCGAGTCTGTGCCGACCATCAACCACCCATTTATACTAATCCTACACTAATTCCATATCCCTGCCACATCCCCACCTGTCCCTATACTTCCCTACCACCTACCAATACTAGGGGCAATTGCTAATGGCCAATTTACCTATCAACCTGCAAGTCTTTGGTATGTGGGAGGAAACCGGAGCACCCGGAGGAAACCCACGCAGACACAGGGAGAACTTGCAAACTCCACACAGGCAACACCCAGAATTGAACCCGGGTCGCTGGAGCTGTGAGGCTGCGGTGCTAACCACTGCGCCACTGTGCCGCCCTCAATTTGGACCTCAATGTGAAATTCCTATTTGAAAAATAAACCTTTAGAAGTAGTTTTGTTCCGTCTGGAAAGATCGCATCTAAAACCACCCCTCTATCCCAAACAAATCCTGCCTACACCACTGGAGCTTAGGTTATTGAAAGCACTGTCAGAAGAGACAGCTTTCAGATGAGATGTTAAACCGAGGCCCTGTCTGCCTTCTCAGGTGGACGTAAATGATCCATGGGAAGAAGAATATGGGAAGTCTGGTCAATTTTTATCCCTCAGCCAGCACACCGAAACAGTCTGGGTGTTGAATTTCAACAGATATCCGCCCGCTCGTGTAGGAAATTGGGCCAAGGTGAGCAGCTGGCAATTGTAAAAAAGGTCCTATCCATTGGTGGCCCAATTTCCCAGCAGGTCTTGAAGTGGATAGCTATCGGTTCCACCTGAACCTTATTAACATACTTAAACCAGGAACCAATACCAGATATAGGAGACAGAGTTGTACGGTCATCCAATCCAATTGTATTCATTCTTTGCTGCACTAGCCAGCTTTGAAAATACTTAGTTTCTTTCGAATAAAAGCAGACATGTAAAACTTTAATCAGATTCACCACTGCTACTTTCATATCACAGGAAAAGCTTATAATAAGATGAGAGGTGCCTCCCACAACAGATCTTAATGGACAGGTTGATGTGATGTATTCCATGGTCTGGGATTCATGGCCACAGTCAGGCTTCAGGTCTTATGGAGCGGCATAACCTGCACATGGTTTCCCTGTGTGTGCTAGTTCATTGAGAACTTGCCAGCTATGTCATCAAAGAGACCATCGAATGCCTGAAAGTAGCGTACAAGCATCAATCAGATTTACCAATAAATAACTAATAAGCTGGTCACTAACAAATCCAACACCAGAGGGTGGTTAGAATGTGGAACTCGTGACCACAAAGTGTAGTCAAGACAATTACATCAATGCATTTAAAAGGAAGCTGGATAAACACATGAAGGAAAAAGGAATAAAAGGATATGTTGAGAGGGTAGATGAAATAAGGTGGGAGGAGGCTTGTGTGGATCAAAAACATCAGCATGGACCAGTTTTTGTGCTGTAGATTCTGTGTAGTTCTATGTAATTCTTCTACAATCCACAGCCTGAATCTAGAACTCAAGGGACAGGTCTCCCACTGTGTGGAGCAGAGCTTTGAACACACTCTCTGTAGACAGGTTAAACAATGAATATCAAGGAACTCTTGACCTGCTTTATCTTCAGGTCCTGTAGGACAAAATACGTTGCGGGAGAGTGATCTCTGGCAGTCTGGCGTAGGGGTGAGGTGGGGGGGGGGGAATTCTGAATCAACAGCTGTTTTACACCCACCCAATTTTCTTTCCCATTGAGGACAAGGGTTGGAGGGAATGGGGGTGTGTTGGTTATAGGGTGGCCAACTCCTGATCGCCTGCGTTGCACTGCCACCTTCAAGCAGGTTCAGCCCCATCATTCTGCCAGCCGCTTGCTGACCTCAAGACATGACTGACATGATTGAATACTGTATGAGCTGGAGAGAAAAGTGTGACCGGAGGCAATGGATCATATAATTGGCGACAGTGGCTGAGATGATTGAATACTGTACGTGTTGTGGAGGAAGGGCTGAGATGATTGAATACTGTACGTGTTGGGGAGGAAAGGCTGAGATGATTGAATACTGTACGTGTTGGGGAGAAAGGGCTGAGATGATTGAATACTGTACATGTTGGGGAGGAAGGGCTGAGATGATTGAATACTGTACATGTTGGGGAGGAAGGGCTGAGATGATTGAATACTGTACATGCTGGGGAGGAAGGGCTGAGATGATTGAATACTGTACGTGTTGGGGAGGAAAGGCTGAGATGATTGAATACTGTACATGTTGGGGAGGAAAGGCTGAGATGATTGAATACTGTACGTGTTGGGGAGAAAGGGCTGAGATGATTGAATACTGTACGTGTTGGGGAGGAAAGGCTGAGATGATTGAATACTGTACGTGTTGGGGAGGAAAGGCTGAGATGATTGAATACTGTACATGTTGGGGAGGATAGTTTGAGATGATTGAATACTGTACGTGTTGGGGAGAAAGGACTGAGATGATTGAAAACTGTACATGTTGAGAAGGAAGAGCTGAGATGATTGAATACTGTACGTGTTAGGGAGGATGGGCTGAGATGATTGAATACTGTACGTGTTGGGGCGCAAGGGCTGAGATGATTGAATACTGTACTTGCTGGGGAGGAAAGGCTGAGATGATTGAATACTGTACGTGTTGAGGGCTGAGATGATTGAATACTGTACGTTTTCGGGAGGAGGGCTGAGATGATTGAATACTGTACGTGTTGGGGCGCAAGGGCTGAGATGATTGAATACTGTACGTGCTGGGGAGGAAAGGCTGAGATGATTGAATACTGTACGTGTTGAGGGCTGAGATGATTGAATACTGTACGTTTTCGGGAGGAGGGCTGAGATGATTGAATACTGTACGTGTTGGGGAGCAAGGGCTGAGATGATTGAATACTGTACGTTTTCGGGAGGAAGGGCTGAGATGATTGAATACTGTACGTGTTGGGGAGAAAGGGCTGAGATGATTGAATACTGTACGTGTTGGGGAGAAAGGGCTGAGATGATTGAATACTGTACGTGTTGGGGAGGAAAGGCTGAGATGATTGAATACTGTACGTGTTGGGGAGGAAAGGCTGAGATGATTGAATACTGTACATGTTGGGGAGGAAAGTTTGAGATGATTGAATACTGTACGTGTTGGGGAGAAAGGACTGAGATGATTGAATACTGTACATGTTGAGAAGGAAGAGCTGAGATGATTGAATACTGTACGTGTTAGGGAGGATGGGCTGAGATGATTGAATACTGTACGTGTTGGGGCGCAAGGGCTGAGATGATTGATAACTGTACGTGTTAGGGAGGATGGGCTGAGATGATTGAATACTGTACGTGCTGGGGAGGAAAGGCTGAGATGATTGAATACTGTACGTGTTGAGGGCTGAGATGATTGAATACTGTACGTTTTCGGGAGGAGGGCTGAGATGATTGAATACTGTACGTGTTGGGGAGCAAGGGCTGAGATGATTGAATACTGTACGTTTTCGGGAGGAAGGGCTGAGATGATTGAATACTGTACGGTTTGGGGAAGAAGGGCTGAGATGATTGAATACTGTCCATTTTGGGCGAGGAAGGGCTGAGATGATTGAATACTGTACGTTTTGGGGAGGAAGGGCTGAGATGATTGAATACTGTACGTTTTGGGGAAGAAGGGCTCAGCTGATTGAATACTGTACTTTTTGGGGAGGAAGGGCTGAGATGATTGAATACTGTACATGTTGGGGAGGAAGGGCTGAGATGGTTGAATACTGAACGTGTTGGGGAGGAAGGGCTGAGATGATTGAATACTGTACATGTTGGGGAGGAAGGGCTGAGATGATTGAATACTGTACGTGTTGGGGAGAAAGGGCTGAGATGATTGAATACTGTACGTGTTGTGGAGGAAGGGTGAGATGATTGAATACTGTATCTGTTGGGGAGGAATGGCTGAGATGATTGAATACCGTACGTGCTGTGGAGGAAGGGTGAGATGATTGAATACTGTACGTGTTGGGGAGGAAGGGCTCAGATGATTGAATACTGTACGTGTTGGGGTGGAAAGGTTGAGATGATTGAATACTGTACGTGTTGGGGAGGAAGGGCTGAGATGATTGAATACTGTACGTGTTGGGGAGAAAGGGCTGAGATGATTGAATACTGTACGTGTTGGGGAGAAAGGGCTGAGATGATTGAATACTGTACGTGTTGGGGAGAAAGGGCTGAGATGATTGAATACTGTACGTGTTGGGGAGAAAGGGCTGAGATGACTGAATACTGTACGTGTTGAGAAGGAAGAGCTGAGATGATTGAATACTGTACGTGTTGAGAAGGAAGAGCTGAGATGATTGAATACTGTACATTTTGGGGAGGAAGGGCTGAGATGATTGAATACTGTACGTGTGGGGGAGGAAGGGCTGAGATGATTGAATACTGTACGTTTTGGGAAGTAAGGGCTGAGATGATTGAATACTGTATGTGTTGGGGAGAAAGGGCTGAGATGATTGAATACTGTACATGTTGGGGAGGAAGGGCTGAGATGACTGAATACTGTACATGTTGAGAAGGAAGAGCTGAGATGATTGAATACTGTACGTGTTGAGAAGGAAGAGCTGAGATGATTGAATAATGTACGTGTTGGGGAGAAAGGGCTGAGATGATTGAATACTGTACTTGTTGTGGAGGAAGGGTGTGATGATTGAATACTGTACGTGTTGGGGAGGAAAGGTTGAGATGATTGAATACTGTACGTGTTGGGGAGGAATGGCTGAGATGATTGAATACTGTACGTGTTGGGGAGGAAAGGTTGAGATGATTGAATACTGTACGTGTTGGGGAGAAAGGGCTGAGATGATTGAATACTGTACGTGTTGGGGAAGAAGGGCTCAGATGATTAAATACTGTACGTGTTGGGGTGGAAAGGTTGAGATGATTGAATACTGTACGTGTTGGGGGAAAGGGCTGAGATGTTTGAATACTGTACGTGTTGGGGAGGAAGGGCTGAGACGTTTGAATACTGTACGTGTTGGGGAGGAAGGGTGAGATGATTGAATACTGTACGTGTTGTGGAGGAAGGGCTGAGACGTTTGAATACTGTACGTGTTGGGGAGGAAGGCTGAGATGATTGAATACTGTACGTGTTGTGGAGGAAGGGTGAGATGATTGAATACTGTACGTGTTGGGGAGGAAGGGCTCAGATGATTGAATACTGCACGTGTGGGGGAGGAAGGGCTGAGATGATTGAATACTGTACGTTTTGGGGAGGAAGGGCTGAGATGATTGAATACTGTACGTGTTGGGGAGAAAGGGCTGAGATGATTGAATACTGTACGTTTTGGGGAGGAAGGGCTGAGATGATTGAATACTGTACGTGTTGGGGAGAAAGGGCTGAGATGATTGAATACTGTACGTTTTGGGGAGGAAGGGCTGAGATGATTGAATACTGTACGTGTTGGGGAGAAAGGGCTGAGATGATTGAATACTGTACGTGTTGGGGAGAAAGGGCTGAGATGATTGAATACTGTACGTGTTGTGGAGGAAGGGTGAGATGATTGAATACTGTATCTGTTGGGGAGGAATGGCTGAGATGATTGAATACCGTACGTGTTGTGGAGGAAGGGCTGAGATGATTGAATACTGTACGTGTTGGGGAGGAAGGGCTCAGATGATTGAATACTGTACGTGTTGGGGTGGAAAGGTTGAGATGATTGAATACTGTACGTGTTGGGGAGAAAGGGCTGAGATGATTGAATACTGTACGTGTTGGGGAGAAAGGGCTGAGATGATTGAATACTGTACGTGTTGGGGAGGAAAGGCTCAGATGATTGAATACTGTACGTGTTGGGGTGGAAAGGTTGAGATGATTGAATACTGTACGTGTTGGGGAGAAAGGGCTGAGATGATTGAATACTGTACGTGTTGGGGAGAAAGGGCTGAGATGAATGAATACTGTACGTTTTGGGGAGGAAGGGCTGAGATGATTGAATACTGTACGTGTTGGGGAGAAAGGGCTGAGATGATTGAATACTGCACGTGTGGGGGAGGATGGGCTGAGATGATTGAATACTGTACGTGTTGGGGCGCAAGGGCTGAGATGATTGAATACTGTACGTGCTGGGGAGGAAAGGCTGAGATGATTGAATACTGTACGTGTTGAGGGCTGAGATGATTGAATACTGTACGTTTTCGGGAGGAGGGCTGAGATGATTGAATACTGTACGTGTTGGGGAGCAAGGGCTGAGATGATTGAATACTGTACGTTTTCGGGAGGAAGGGCTGAGATGATTGAATACTGTACGGTTTGGGGAAGAAGGGCTGAGATGATTGAATACTGTCCATTTTGGGGAGAAAGGGCTGAGATGATTGAATACTGAACGTGTTGGGGAGGAAGGGCTGAGATGATTGAATACTGTCCGTGTTGCGGAGGAAGGGCTCAGATGTTTGAATACTGTACGTGTTGGGGAGAAAGGGCTGAGATGATTGAATACCGTACTTGTTACGGAGGAAGGACTCAGATGTTTGAATACTGTATCTGTAGGGGAGGAATGGCTGAGATGATTGAATACTGTACGTGTTGGGGAGGAAGGGTGTGATGATTGAATACTGTATCTGTTGGGGAGGAATGGCTGAGATGATTGAATACTGTACTTGTTGTGGAGGAAGGGTGTGATGATTGAATACTGTACGTGTTGGGGAGGAAAGGTTGAGATGATTGAATACTGTACGTGTGGGGGAGGAAGGGCTGAGATGATTGAATACTGTACGTTTTGGGAAGTAAGGGCTGAGATGATTGAATACTGTATGTGTTGGGGAGAAAGGGCTGAGATGATTGAATACTGTACATGTTGGGGAGGAAGGGCTGAGATGACTGAATACTGTACATGTTGAGAAGGAAGAGCTGAGATGATTGAATACTGTACGTGTTGAGAAGGAAGAGCTGAGATGATTGAATAATGTACGTGTTGGGGAGAAAGGGCTGAGATGATTGAATACTGTACTTGTTGTGGAGGAAGGGTGTGATGATTGAATACTGTACGTGTTGGGGAGGAAAGGTTGAGATGATTGAATACTGTACGTGTTGGGGAGGAATGGCTGAGATGATTGAATACTGTACGTGTTGGGGAGGAAAGGTTGAGATGATTGAATACTGTACGTGTTGGGGAGAAAGGGCTGAGATGATTGAATACTGTACGTGTTGGGGAAGAAGGGCTCAGATGATTAAATACTGTACGTGTTGGGGTGGAAAGGTTGAGATGATTGAATACTGTACGTGTTGGGGGAAAGGGCTGAGATGTTTGAATACTGTACGTGTTGGGGAGGAAGGGCTGAGACGTTTGAATACTGTACGTGTTGGGGAGGAAGGGTGAGATGATTGAATACTGTACGTGTTGTGGAGGAAGGGCTGAGACGTTTGAATACTGTACGTGTTGGGGAGGAAGGCTGAGATGATTGAATACTGTACGTGTTGTGGAGGAAGGGTGAGATGATTGAATACTGTACGTGTTGGGGAGGAAGGGCTCAGATGATTGAATACTGTACGTGTTGGGGTGGAAAGGTTGAGATGATTGAATACTGTACGTGTTGGGGAGAAAGGGCTGAGATGATTGAATACTGTACGTGTTGGGGAGAAAGGGCTGAGATGATTGAATACTGTACGTTTTGGGGAGGAAGGGCTGAGATGATTGAATACTGTACGTGTTGGGGAGAAAGGGCTGAGATGATTGAATACTGCACGTGTGGGGGAGGAAGGGCTGAGATGATTGAATACTGTACGTTTTGGGGAGGAAGGGCTGAGATGATTGAATACTGTACGTGTTGGGGAGAAAGGGCTGAGATGATTGAATACTGTACGTTTTGGGGAGGAAGGGCTGAGATGATTGAATACTGTACGTGTTGGGGAGAAAGGGCTGAGATGATTGAATACTGTACGTTTTGGGGAGGAAGGGCTGAGATGACAGAATACTGTACGTGTTGGGGAGAAAGGGCTGAGATGATTGAATACTGTACGTGTTGGGGAGAAAGGGCTGAGTTAATTGAATACTGTACGTGTTGTGGAGGAAGGGTGAGATGATTGAATACTGTACGTGTTGGGGAGAAAGGGCTCAGATGATTGAATACTGTACGTGTTGGGGTGGAAAGGTTGAGATGATTGAATACTGTACGTGTTGGGGAGAAAGGGCTGAGATGATTGAATACTGTACGTGTTGGGGAGAAAGGGCTGAGATGATTGAATACTGTAGGTTTTGGGGAGGAAGGGCTGAGATGATTGAATACTGTACGTGTTGAGAAGGAAGAGCTGAGATGATTGAATACTGTACATTTTGGGGAGGAAGGGCTGAGATGATTGAATACTGTACGTGTGGGGGAGGAAGGGCTGAGATGATTGAATACTGTATGTGTTGGGGAGAAAGGGCTGAGATGATTGAATACTGTACATGTTGGGGAGGAAGGGCTGAGATGACTGAATACTGTACATGTTGAGAAGGAAGAGCTGAGATGATTGAATACTGTACGTGTTGAGAAGGAAGAGCTGAGATGATTGAATACTGTACGTGTTAGGGAGGAAGGGCTGAGATGATTGAATACTGTGCGTGTTGAGAAGGAAGAGCTGAGATGATTGAATACTGTACGTGTTAGGGAGGAAGGGCTGAGATGATTAAATACTGTACGTGTTGAGAAGGAAGAGCTGAGATGATTGAATACTGTACGTGTTGGGGCGCAAGGGCTGAGATGATTGAATACTGTACGTGTTAGGGAGGATGGGCTGAGATGATTGAATACTGTACGTGTTGGGGCGCAAGGGCTGAGATGATTGAATACTGTACGTGCTGGGGAGGAAAGGCTGAGATGATTGAATACTGTACGTGTTGAGGGCTGAGATGATTGAATACTGTATGTTTTCGGGAGCAAGGGCTGAGATGATTGAATACTGTACGTGTTGGGGAGGAAGGGCTGAGATGATTGAATACTGTACGTGTTGAGAAGGAAGAGCTGAGATGATTGAATACTGTACATTTTGGGGAGGAAGGGCTGAGATGATTGAATACTGTACGTGTGGGGGAGGAAGGGCTGAGATGATTGAATACTGTATGTGTTGGGGAGAAAGGGCTGAGATGATTGAATACTGTACATGTTGGGGAGGAAGGGCTGAGATGACTGAATACTGTACATGTTGAGAAGGAAGAGCTGAGATGATTGAATACTGTACGTGTTGAGAAGGAAGAGCTGAGATGATTGAATACTGTACGTGTTAGGGAGGAAGGGCTGAGATGATTGAATACTGTGCGTGTTGAGAAGGAAGAGCTGAGATGATTGAATACTGTACGTGTTAGGGAGGAAGGGCTGAGATGATTAAATACTGTACGTGTTGAGAAGGAAGAGCTGAGATGATTGAATACTGTACGTGTTGGGGCGCAAGGGCTGAGATGATTGAATACTGTACGTGTTAGGGAGGATGGGCTGAGATGATTGAATACTGTACGTGTTGGGGCGCAAGGGCTGAGATGATTGAATACTGTACGTGCTGGGGAGGAAAGGCTGAGATGATTGAATACTGTACGTGTTGAGGGCTGAGATGATTGAATACTGTATGTTTTCGGGAGCAAGGGCTGAGATGATTGAATACTGTACGTGTTGGGGAGGAAGGGCTGAGATGATTGAATACTGTACGTTTTGGGGAAGAAGGGCTCAGATGATTGAATACTGTACTTTTTGGGGAGGAAGGGCTGAGATGATTGAATACTGTACGTGTTGGGGAAGAAGGGCTGAGATGATTGAATACTGTACGTTTTGGGGAGGAAGGGCTGAGATGATTGAATACTGTACGTTTTGGGGAGGAAGGGCTGAGATGATTGAATACTGTACGTTTTGGGGAAGAAGGGCTCAGCTGTTTGAATACTGTACGTGTTGGGGAAGAAGGGCTCAGATGATTGAATACTGTACTTTTTGGGGAGGAAGGGCTGAGATGATTGAATACTGTACGTGTTGGGGAGGAAGGGCTGAGATGGTTGAATACTGAACGTGTTGGGGAGGAAGGGCTGAGATGATTGAATACTGTACGTGTTGCGGAGGAAGGGCTCAGATGTTTGAATACTGTACGTGTTGGGGAGAAAGGGCTGAGATGATTGAATACCGTACTTGTTGCGGAGGAAGGACTCAGATGTTTGAATACTGTATCTGTAGGGGAGGAATGGCTGAGATGATTGAATACTGTACTTGTTGTGGAGGAAGGGTGTGATGATTGAATACTGTATCTGTTGGGGAGGAATGGCTGAGATGATTGAATACTGTACGTGTTGGGGAGGAAAGGTTGAGATGATTGAATACTGTACGTGTTGGGGGAAAGGGCTGAGATGATTGAATACTGTACGTTATGGGGAGGAAGGGCTGAGATGATTGAATACTGTACGTGTTGGGGAGGAAGGGCTGAGATGTTTGAATACTGTACATGTTGGGGAGGAAGGGCTGAGACGTTTGAATACTGTACATGTTGGGGAGGAAGGGTGAGATGATTGAATACTGTATCTGTTGGGGAGGAATGGCTGAGATGATTGAATACTGTACGTGTTGTGGAGGAAGGGTGAGATGATTGAATACTGTATCTGTTGGGGAGGAATGGCTGAGATGATTGAATACTGTACGTGTTGGGGAGGAAGGGCTCAGATGATTGAATACTGTACGTGCTGGGGAGGAAGGGCTCAGATGATTGAATACTGTACGTGTTGGGGAGAAAGGGCTGAGATGATTGAATACTGTACGTGTTGGGGAGAAAGGGCTGAGATGATTGAATACTGTACGTGTTGGGGAGAAAGGGCTGAGATGATTGAATACTGTACGTGTTGGGGAGAAAGGGCTGAGATGATTGAATACTGTAGGTTTTGGGGAGGAAGGGCTGAGATGATTGAATACTGTACGTGTTGAGAAGGAAGAGCTGAGATGATTGAATACTGTACATTTTGGGGAGGAAGGGCTGAGATGATTGAATACTGTACGTGTGGGGGAGGAAGGGCTGAGATGATTGAATACTGTATGTGTTGGGGAGAAAGGGCTGAGATGATTGAATACTGTACATGTTGGGGAGGAAGGGCTGAGATGACTGAATACTGTACATGTTGAGAAGGAAGAGCTGAGATGATTGAATACTGTACGTGTTGAGAAGGAAGAGCTGAGATGATTGAATACTGTACGTGTTAGGGAGGAAGGGCTGAGATGATTGAATACTGTGCGTGTTGAGAAGGAAGAGCTGAGATGATTGAATACTGTACGTGTTAGGGAGGAAGGGCTGAGATGATTAAATACTGTACGTGTTGAGAAGGAAGAGCTGAGATGATTGAATACTGTACGTGTTGGGGCGCAAGGGCTGAGATGATTGAATACTGTACGTGTTAGGGAGGATGGGCTGAGATGATTGAATACTGTACGTGTTGGGGCGCAAGGGCTGAGATGATTGAATACTGTACGTGCTGGGGAGGAAAGGCTGAGATGATTGAATACTGTACGTGTTGAGGGCTGAGATGATTGAATACTGTATGTTTTCGGGAGCAAGGGCTGAGATGATTGAATACTGTACGTGTTGGGGAGGAAGGGCTGAGATGATTGAATACTGTACGTTTTGGGGAAGAAGGGCTCAGATGATTGAATACTGTACTTTTTGGGGAGGAAGGGCTGAGATGATTGAATACTGTACGTGTTGGGGAAGAAGGGCTGAGATGATTGAATACTGTACGTTTTGGGGAGGAAGGGCTGAGATGATTGAATACTGTACGTTTTGGGGAGGAAGGGCTGAGATGATTGAATACTGTACGTTTTGGGGAAGAAGGGCTCAGCTGTTTGAATACTGTACGTGTTGGGGAAGAAGGGCTCAGATGATTGAATACTGTACTTTTTGGGGAGGAAGGGCTGAGATGATTGAATACTGTACGTGTTGGGGAGGAAGGGCTGAGATGGTTGAATACTGAACGTGTTGGGGAGGAAGGGCTGAGATGATTGAATACTGTACGTGTTGCGGAGGAAGGGCTCAGATGTTTGAATACTGTACGTGTTGGGGAGAAAGGGCTGAGATGATTGAATACCGTACTTGTTGCGGAGGAAGGACTCAGATGTTTGAATACTGTATCTGTAGGGGAGGAATGGCTGAGATGATTGAATACTGTACTTGTTGTGGAGGAAGGGTGTGATGATTGAATACTGTATCTGTTGGGGAGGAATGGCTGAGATGATTGAATACTGTACGTGTTGGGGAGGAAAGGTTGAGATGATTGAATACTGTACGTGTTGGGGGAAAGGGCTGAGATGATTGAATACTGTACGTTATGGGGAGGAAGGGCTGAGATGATTGAATACTGTACGTGTTGGGGAGGAAGGGCTGAGATGTTTGAATACTGTACATGTTGGGGAGGAAGGGCTGAGACGTTTGAATACTGTACATGTTGGGGAGGAAGGGTGAGATGATTGAATACTGTATCTGTTGGGGAGGAATGGCTGAGATGATTGAATACTGTACGTGTTGTGGAGGAAGGGTGAGATGATTGAATACTGTATCTGTTGGGGAGGAATGGCTGAGATGATTGAATACTGTACGTGTTGGGGAGGAAGGGCTCAGATGATTGAATACTGTACGTGCTGGGGAGGAAGGGCTCAGATGATTGAATACTGTACGTGTTGGGGAGAAAGGGCTGAGATGATTGAATACTGTACGTGTTGGGGAGAAAGGGCTGAGATGATTGAATACTGTACGTGTTGGGGAGAAAGGGCTGAGATGATTGAATACTGTACGTGTTGGGGAGAAAGGGCTGAGATGATTGAATACTGTACGTTTTGGGGAGGAAGGGCTGAGATGATTGAATACTGTATGTGTTGGGGTGGAAGGGCTGAGATGATTGAATACTGTATGTGTTGGGGTGGAAGGGCTGAGATGATTGAATACTGTACGTGTTGGGGAGAAAGGGCTGAGATGATTGAATACTGTACGTGTGGGGGAGGAAGGGCTGAGATGATTGAATACTGTACGTGTTGGCGAGAAAGGGCTGAGATGATTGAATACTGTACGTGTTGGGGAGAAAGGGCTGAGATGATTGAATACTGTACGTGTTGGGGAGAAAGGGCTGAGATGATTGAATACTGTACGTTTTGGGGAGGAAGGGCTGAGATGATTGAATACTGTACGTGTTGGGGAGGAAGGGCTGAGATGATTGAATACTGTACGTTTTGGGGAGGAAGGGCTGAGATGATTTAATACTGTACGTGTTGGGGAGAAAGGGCTGAGATGATTGAATACTGTACGTGTTGGGGAGGAAGGGCTGAGATGATTGAATACTGTACGTGTTGGGGAGGAAGGGCTGAGATGATTGAATAATGTACGCGTTGGGGAGGAAAGGTTGAGATGATTGAATACTGTACGTGTTGGGGAGGAAGGGCTGAGATAATTGAATACTGTACGTGTTGGGAGAAAGGGCTGAGATGATTGAATACTGTACGTGTTGGGGAGGAAGGGCTGAGATGATTGAATACTGTACGTGTTGGGGAGAAAGGGCTGAGATGATTGAATACTGTACGTGTTGGGGAGGAAAGGTTGAGATGATTGAATACTGTACGTTTTGGGGAGGAAGGGCTGAGATGATTGAATACTGTACGTGTTGGGGAGGAAAGGTTGAGATGATTGAATACTGTACGTTTTGGGGAGGAAGGGCTGAGATGATTGAATACTGTACGTGTTGGGGAGAAAGGGCTGAGATGATTGAATACTGTACATGTTGGGGAGGACGGGCTGAGATGATTGAATACTGTACATGTTGGGGAGGAAGGGCTGAGATGATTAAATACTGTACGTGTTGGGGAGAAAGGGCTGAGATGATTGAATACTGTACATGTTGGGGAGGACGGGCTGAGATGATTGAATACTGTACATGTTGGGGAGGACTGGCTGAGATGATTGAATACTGTACGTGTTGGAGAGAAAGGGCTGAGATGATTGAATACTGTACGTGTGGGGGAGGAAGGGCTGAGATGATTGAATACTGTACGTGTTGGGGAGAAAGGGCTGAGATGATTGAATAATGTACGTGTTGGGGAGAAAGGGCTGAGATGATTGAATACTGTACGTGTTGTGGAGGAAGGGCTGAGATGATTGAATACTGGACGTGTTGGGGAGGAAAGGCTGAGATGATTGAATACTGTACGTGTTGTGGAGGAAGGGCTGAGATGATTGAATACTGTACGTGTTGTGGAGGAAGGGCTGAGATGATTGAATACTGTACGTGTTGTGGAGGAAGGGTGAGATGATTGAATACTGTACGTGTTGGGGAGAAAGGGCTGAGATGATTGAATACTGTACGTGTTGGGGAGGAAGGGCTGAGATGATTGAATACTGTACGTGTTGGGGAGGAAGGGTTGAGATGATTGAATACTGTACGTGTTGGGGAGGAAGGGCTGAGATGATTGAATACTGTACGTGTTAAGGAGGAAGGGCTGAGATGATTGAATACTGTACGTGTTGGGGCGCAAGGGCTGAGATGATTGAATACTGTACGTGTTAGGGAGGATGGGCTGAGATGATTGAATACTGTACGTGTTGAGGGCTGAGATGATTGAACACTGTACATTTTCGGGAGGAGGGCTGAGATGATTGAATACTGTACGTGTTGGGGAGCAAGGGCTGAGATGATTGAATACTGTACGTTTTCGGGAGGAAGGGCTGAGATGATTGAATACTGTACGGTTTGGGGAAGAAGGGCTGAGATGATTGAATACTGTCCATTTTGGGCGAGGAAGGGCTGAGATGATTGAATACTGTACGTTTTGGGGAAGAAGGGCTCAGCTGATTGAATACTGTACTTTTTGGGGAGGAAGGGCTGAGATGATTGAATACTGTACATGTTGGGGAGGAAGGGCTGAGATGGTTGAATACTGAACGTGTTGGGGAGGAAGGGCTGAGATGATTGAATACTGTACATGTTGGGGAGAAAGAGCTGAGATGATTGAATACTGAACGTGTTGGGGAGGAAGGGCTGAGATGATTGAATACTGTACGTGTTGCGGAGGAAGGGCTGAGATGATTGAATACTGTACGTGTTGGGGAGGAAGGGCTGAGATGGTTGAATACTGAACGTGTTGGGGAGGAAGGGCTGAGATGATTGAATACTGTACGTGTTGGGGAGGAATGGCTGAGATGATTGAATACTGTACGTGTTGGGGAGGAAGGGTGTGATGATTGAATACTGTATCTGTTGGGGAGGAATGGCTGAGATGATTGAATACTGTGCTTGTTGTGGAGGAAGGGTGTGATGATTGAATACTGTACGTGTTGGGGAGGAAAGGTTGAGATGATTGAATACTGTACGTGTTGGGGAGGAATGGCTGAGATGATTGAATACTGTACGTGTTGGGGAGGAAAGGTTGAGATGATTGAATACTGTACGTGTTGGGGAGAAAGGGCTGAGATGATTGAATACTGTACGTGTTGGGGAGGAAGGGCTCAGATGATTAAATACACTGGACATGTTGGGGTGGAAAGGTTGAGATGATTGAATACTGTACGTGTTGGGGGAAAGGGCTGAGATGTTTGAATACTGTACGTGTTGGGGAGGAAGGGCTGAGACGTTTGAATACTGTACGTGTTGGGGAGGAAGGGTGAGATGATTGAATACTGTACGTGTTGTGGAGGAAGGGCTGAGACGTTTGAATACTGTACGTGTTGGGGAGGAAGGCTGAGATGATTGAATACTGTACGTGTTGTGGAGGAAGGGTGAGATGATTGAATACTGTACGTGTTGGGGAGGAAGGGCTCAGATGATTGAATACTGTACGTGTTGGGGAGGAAAGGTTGAGATGATTGAATACTGTACGTGTTGGGGAGGAAGGGCTGAGATGATTGAATACTGTACGTGTTGGGAGAAAGGGCTGAGATGATTGAATACTGTACGTGTTGGGGAGGAAGGGCTGAGATGATTGAATACTGTACGTGTTGGGGAGGAAGGGCTGAGATGTTTGAATACTGTACATGTTGGGGAGGAAGGGCTGAGACGTTTGAATACTGTACATGTTGGGGAGGAAGGGTGAGATGATTGAATACTGTATCTGTTGGGGAGGAATGGCTGAGATGATTGAATACTGTACGTGTTGTGGAGTAAGGGTGAGATGATTGAATACTGTATCTGTTGGGGAGCAATGGCTGAGATGATTGAATACTGTACGTGTTGGGGAGGAAAGGCTGAGATGATTGAATACTGTACGTGTTGGGGAGGAAGGGCTGAGATGATTGAATAATGTACGTGTTGTGGAGGAAGGGCTGAGATGATTGAATACTGTACGTGTTGTGGAGGAAGGGCTGAGAAGATTGAATACTGTACGTGTTGTGGAGGAAGGGCTGAGATGATTGAATAATGTGCGTGTTGTGGAGGAAGGGCTGAGATGATTGAATACTGTACGTGTTGTGGAGGAAGGGCTGAGATGATTGAATAATGTACGTGTTGTGGAGGAAGGGCTGAGATGATTGAATAATGTATGTGTTGTGGAGGAAGGGCTGAGATGATTGAATACTGTACATTTTGGGGAGAAAGGGCTGAGATGATTGAATACTGTCCGTGTTGGGGAGAAAGGGTTGAGATGATTGAATACTGTATGTGTTGGGGAGAAAGGGCTGAGATGATTGAATACTGTATGTGTTGGGGAGAAAGGGCTGAGATGATTGAATACTGTATGTTTTGGGGAGGAAGGGCTGAGATGATTGAATACTGTACGTGTTGGGGAGGAAGGACTGAGATGATTGAATACTGTACGTTTTGGGGAGGAAGGGCTGAGATGATTGAATACTGTACGTGTTGGGGAGCAGGGGCTGAGATGATTGAATACTGTACGTGTTGGGGAGGAAGGGCTGAGATGATTGAATACTGTACGTGTTGGGGAGGAAGGGCTGAGATGATTGAATACTGTCCGTGTTGGGGAGGAAAGGTTGAGATGATTGAATACTGTACGTGTTGGGGAGGAAGGGCTGAGATGATTGAATACTGTACGTGTTGGGAGAAAAGGCTGAGATGATTGAATACTGTACGTGTTGGGGAGGAAGGGCTGAGATGATTGAATACTGTACGTGTTGGGGAGAAAGGGCTGAGATGATTGAATACTGTACGTGTTGGGGAGGAAAGGTTGAGATGATTGAATACTGTACGTTTTGGGGAGGAAGGGCTGAGATGATTGAATACTGTACGTGTTGGGGAGGAAAGGTTGAGATGATTGAATACTGTACGTTTTGGGGAGGAAGGGCTGAGATGATTGAATACTGTACGTGTTGGGGAGAAAGGGCTGAGATGATTGAATACTGTACATGTTGGGGAGGACGGGCTGAGATGATTGAATACTGTACGTGTTGGGGAGGAAGGGCTGAGATGATTGAATACTGTACGTGTTGGGGAGAAAGGGCTGATGATTGAATACTGTACATGTTGGGGAGGACGGGCTGAGATGATTGAATACTGTACATGTTGGGGAGGACGGGCTGAGATGATTGAATACTGTACGTGTTGGAGAGAAAGGGCTGAGATGATTGAATACTGTACGTGTGGGGGAGGAAGGGCTGAGATGATTGAATACTGTACGTGTTGGGGAGAAAGGGCTGAGATGATTGAATAATGTACGTGTTGGGGAGAAAGGGCTGAGATGATTGAATACTGTACGTGTTGTGGAGGAAGGGCTGAGATGATTGAATACTGTACGTGTTGGGGAGGAAAGGCTGAGATGATTGAAAACTGGACGTGTTGTGGAGGAAGGGCTGAGATGACTGAATACTGTACGTGTTGTGGAGGAAGGGCTGAGATGATTGAATACTGTACATGTTGGGGAGGAAGGGCTGAGATGATTGAATACTGTACGTGTTGGGGAGAAAGGGCTGAGATGATTGAATACTGTACGTGTTGGGGAGGAAGGGCTGAGATGATTGAATACTGTACGTGTTGGGGAGAAAGGGCTGAGATGATTGAATACTGTACGTGTTGGGGAGGAAAGGTTGAGATGATTGAATACTGTACGTTTTGGGGAGGAAGGGCTGAGATGATTGAATACTGTACGTGTTGGGGAGGAAAGGTTGAGATGATTGAATACTGTACATTTTGGGGAGGAAGGGCTGAGATGATTGAATACTGTACGTGTTGGGGAGAAAGGGCTGAGATGATTGAATACTGTACATGATGGGGAGGACGGGCTGAGATGATTGAATACTGTACGTGTTGGGGAGGAAGGGCTGAGATGATTGAATACTGTACGTGTTGGGGAGAAAGGGCTGAGATGATTGAATACTGTACATGTTGGGGAGGACGGGCTGAGATGATTGAATACTGTACATGTTGGGGAGGACGGGCTGAGATGATTGAATACTGTACGTGTTGGAGAGAAAGGGCTGAGATGATTGAATACTGTACGTGTGGGGAAGGAAGGGCTGAGATGATTGAATACTGTACGTGTTGGGGAGAAAGGGCTGAGATGATTGAATAATGTACGTGTTGGGGAGAAAGGGCTGAGATGATTGAATACTGTACGTGTTGTGGAGGAAGGGCTGAGATGATTGAATACTGTACGTGTTGGGGAGGAATGGCTGAGATGATTGAATACTGTACGTGTTGGGGAGGAAGGGCTGAGATGATTGAATACTGTACGTGTTGTGGAGGAAGGGCTGAGATGATTGAATACTGTACGTGTTGTGGAGGAAGGGTGAGATGATTGAATACTGTACGTGTTGGGGAGAAAGGGCTGAGATGATTGAATACTGTACGTGTTGGGGAGGAAGGGCTGAGATGATTGAATACTGTACGTGTTGGGGAGGAAGGGTTGAGATGATTGAATACTGTACGTGTTGGGGAGGAAGGGCTGAGATGATTGAATACTGTACGTGTTGTGGAGGAAAGGCTGTGATGATTGAATACTGTACGTGTTGGGGAGGAAAGGCTGAGATGATTGAATACTGTACATGTTGGTGAGGAAGGGCTGAGTTGATTGAATACTGTACGTGTTGTGGAGGAAGGGCTGAGAAGATTGAATACTGTACGTGTTGTGGAGGAAGGGCTGAGATGATTGAATAATGTACGTGTTGTGGAGGAAGGGCTGAGATGATTGAATACTGTACGTGTTGTGGAGGAAGGGCTGAGATGATTGAATAATGTACGTGTTGTGGTGGAAGGGCTGAGATGATTGAATAATGTATGTGTTGTGGAGGAAGGGCTGAGATGATTGAATACTGTACGTTTTGGGGAGAAAGGGCTGAGATGATTGAATACTGTACGTGTTGGGGAGAAAGGGCTGAGATGATTGAATACTGTACATGTTGGGGAGGACGGGCTGAGAGGATTGAATACTGTACGTGTTGGGGAGGAAGGGCTGAGATGATTGAATACTGTACGTGTTGGGGAGGAAGGGCTGAGATGATTGAATACTGTACGTTTTGGGGAGGAAGGGTTGAGATGATTGAATACTGTACGTGTTGGGGAGGAAAGGTTGAGATGATTGAATACTGTAAGTGTTGGGGAGGAAGGGCTGAGATGATTGAATAATGTACGTGTTGGGGAGGAAGGGCTGAGATGATTGAATACTGTACATGTTGGGGAGGAAGGGCTGAGATGATTGAATACTGTACATGTTGGGGAGGAAGGGTTGAGATGATTGAATACTGTACATGTTGGGGAGGAAGGGTTGAGATGATTGAATACTGTACGTGTTGGGGAGAAAGGGCTGAGATGATTGAATACTGTACATGTTGGGGAGGAAGGGCTGAGATGATTGAATACTGTACGTGTTGGGGAGGAAGGGCTGAGATGATTGAATACTGTACGTGTTGTGGAGGAAGGGCTGAGATGATTGAATACTGTACGTGTTGGGGAGGAAAGGCTGAGATGATTGAATACTGTACGTGTTGGGGAGAAAGGGCTGAGATGATTGAATACTGTACATGTTGGGGAGGACGGGCTGAGAGGATTGAATACTGTACGTGTTGGGGAGGAAGGGCTGAGATGATTGAATACTGTACGTGTTGGGGAGGAAGGGCTGAGATGATTGAATACTGTACGTGTTGGGGAGAAAGGGCTGATGATTGAATACTGTACATGTTGGGGAGGACGGGCTGAGATGATTGAATACTGTACATGTTGGGGAGGACGGGCTGAGATGATTGAATACTGTACGTGTTGGAGAGAAAGGGCTGAGATGATTGAATACTGTACGTGTGGGGGAGGAAGGGCTGAGATGATTGAATACTGTACGTGTTGGGGAGAAAGGGCTGAGATGATTGAATAATGTACGTGTTGGGGAGAAAGGGCTGAGATGATTGAATACTGTACGTGTTGTGGAGGAAGGGCTGAGATGATTGAATACTGTACGTGTTGGGGAGGAAAGGCTGAGATGATTGAAAACTGGACGTGTTGTGGAGGAAGGGCTGAGATGATTGAATACTGTACGTGTTGTGGAGGAAGGGCTGAGATGATTGAATACTGTACGTGTTGGGGAGGAAGGGCTGAGATGATTGAATACTGTACGTGTTGGGGAGAAAGGGCTGAGATGATTGAATACTGTACGTGTTGGGGAGGAAGGGCTGAGATGATTGAATACTGTACGTGTTGGGGAGAAAGGGCTGAGATGATTGAATACTGTACGTGTTGGGGAGGAAAGGTTGAGATGATTGAATACTGTACGTTTTGGGGAGGAAGGGCTGAGATTATTGAATACTGTACGTGTTGGGGAGGAAAGGTTGAGATGATTGAATACTGTACATTTTGGGGAGGAAGGGCTGAGATGATTGAATACTGTACGTGTTGGGGAGAAAGGGCTGAGATGATTGAATACTGTACATGATGGGGAGGACGGGCTGAGATGATTGAATACTGTACGTGTTGGGGAGGAAGGGCTGAGATGATTGAATACTGTACGTGTTGGGGAGAAAGGGCTGAGATGATTGAATACTGTACATGTTGGGGAGGACGGGCTGAGATGATTGAATACTGTACATGTTGGGGAGGACGGGCTGAGATGATTGAATACTGTACGTGTTGGAGAGAAAGGGCTGAGATGATTGAATACTGTACGTGTGGGGAAGGAAGGGCTGAGATGATTGAATACTGTACGTGTTGGGGAGAAAGGGCTGAGATGATTGAATAATGTACGTGTTGGGGAGAAAGGGCTGAGATGATTGAATACTGTACGTGTTGTGGAGGAAGGGCTGAGATGATTGAATACTGTACGTGTTGGGGAGGAATGGCTGAGATGATTGAATACTGTACGTGTTGGGGAGGAAGGGCTGAGATGATTGAATACTGTACGTGTTGTGGAGGAAGGGCTGAGATGATTGAATACTGTACGTGTTGTGGAGGAAGGGTGAGATGATTGAATACTGTACGTGTTGGGGAGAAAGGGCTGAGATGATTGAATACTGTACGTGTTGGGGAGGAAGGGCTGAGATGATTGAATACTGTACGTGTTGGGGAGGAAGGGTTGAGATGATTGAATACTGTACGTGTTGGGGAGGAAGGGCTGAGATGATTGAATACTGTACGTGTTGTGGAGGAAAGGCTGAGATGATTGAATACTGTACGTGTTGGGGAGGAAAGGCTGAGATGATTGAATACTGTACGTGTTGGTGAGGAAGGGCTGAGATGATTGAATACTGTACGTGTTGTGGAGGAAAGGCTGAGATGATTGAATACTGTACGTGTTGGGGAGGACGGGCTGAGATGATTGAATACTGTACGTGTTGGAGAGAAAGGGCTGAGATGATTGAATACTGTACGTGTGGGGAAGGAAGGGCTGAGATGATTGAATACTGTACGTGTTGGGGAGAAAGGGCTGAGATGATTGAATAATGTACGTGTTGGGGAGAAAGGGCTGAGATGATTGAATACTGTACGTGTTGTGGAGGAAGGGCTGAGATGATTGAATACTGTACGTGTTGGGGAGGAATGGCTGAGATGATTGAATACTGTACGTGTTGGGGAGGAAGGGCTGAGATGATTGAATACTGTACGTGTTGTGGAGGAAGGGCTGAGATGATTGAATACTGTACGTGTTGTGGAGGAAGGGTGAGATGATTGAATACTGTACGTGTTGGGGAGAAAGGGCTGAGATGATTGAATACTGTACGTGTTGGGGAGGAAGGGCTGAGATGATTGAATACTGTACGTGTTGGGGAGGAAGGGTTGAGATGATTGAATACTGTACGTGTTGGGGAGGAAGGGCTGAGATGATTGAATACTGTACGTGTTGTGGAGGAAAGGCTGAGATGATTGAATACTGTACGTGTTGGGGAGGAAAGGCTGAGATGATTGAATACTGTACGTGTTGGTGAGGAAGGGCTGAGTTGATTGAATACTGTACGTGTTGTGGAGGAAGGGCTGAGAAGATTGAATACTGTACGTGTTGTGGAGGAAGGGCTGAGATGATTGAATAATGTACGTGTTGTGGAGGAAGGGCTGAGATGATTGAATACTGTACGTGTTGTGGAGGAAGGGCTGAGATGATTGAATAATGTACGTGTTGTGGAGGAAGGGCTGAGATGATTGAATAATGTATGTGTTGTGGAGGAAGGGCTGAGATGATTGAATACTGTATGTTTTGGGGAGAAAGGGCTGAGATGATTGAATACTGTACGTGTTGGGGAGAAAGGGCTGAGATGATTGAATACTGTACATGTTGGGGAGGACGGGCTGAGAGGATTGAATACTGTACGTGTTGGGGAGGAAGGGCTGAGATGATTGAATACTGTACGTGTTGGGGAGGAAGGGCTGAGATGATTGAATATTGTACGTTTTGGGGAGGTAGGGTTGAGATGATTGAATACTGTACGTGTTGGGGAGGAAGGGCTGAGATGATTGAATACTGTACGTGTTGGGGAGGAAAGGTTGAGATGATTGAATACTGTAAGTGTTGGGGAGGAAGGGCTGAGATGATTGAATAATGTACGTGTTGGGGAGGAAGGGCTGAGATGATTGAATACTGTACATGTTGGGGAGGAAGGGCTGAGATGATTGAATACTGTACATGTTGGGGAGGAAGGGTTGAGATGATTGAATACTGTACATGTTGGGGAGGAAGGGTTGAGATGATTGAATACTGTACGTGTTGGGGAGAAAGGGCTGAGATGATTGAATACTGTACATGTTGGGGAGGAAGGGCTGAGATGATTGAATACTGTACGTGTTGGGGAGGAAGGGCTGAGATGATTGAATACTGTACGTGTTGTGGAGGAAGGGCTGAGATGATTGAATACTGTACGTGTTGGGGAGGAAAGGCTGAGATGATTGAATACTGTACGTGTTGGGGAGAAAGGGCTGAGATGATTGAATACTGTACATGTTGGGGAGGACGGGCTGAGAGGATTGAATACTGTACGTGTTGGGGAGGAAGGGCTGAGATGATTGAATACTGTACGTGTTGGGGAGGAAGGGCTGAGATGATTGAATACTGTACGTGTTGGGGAGGAAGGGCTGAGATGATTGAATACTGTACGTGTTGGGGAGGAAGGGCTGAGATGATTGAATACTGTACGTGTTGGGGAGGAAGGGCTGAGATGATTGAATACTGTACGTGTTGGGGAGGAAAGGTTGAGATGATTGAATACTGTACGTGTTGGGGAGGAAGGGCTGAGATGATTGAATACTGTACGTGTTGGGGAGGAAGGGCTGAGATGATTGAATACTGTACATGTTGGGGAGGAAGGGCTGAGATGATTGAATACTGTACGTGTTGGGGAGAAAGGGCTGAGATGATTGAATACTGTACATGTTGGGGAGGACGGGCTGAGATGATTGAATACTGTACATGTTGGGGAGTACGGGCTGAGATGATTGAATACTGTACGTGTTGGGGAGGAAAGGTTGAGATGATTGAATACTGTACGTGTTGGGGAGGAAGGGCTGAGATGATTGAATACTGTACGTGTTGGGGAGGAAAGGTTGAGATGATTGAATACTGTACGTGTTGGGGAGGAAGGGCTGAGATGATTGAATACTGTACGTGTTGGGGAGGAAGGGCTGAGATGATTGAATACTGTACATGTTGGGGAGGAAGGGCTGAGATGATTGAATACTGTACGTGTTGGGGAGAAAGGGCTGAGATGATTGAATACTGTACATGTTGGGGAGGACGGGCTGAGATGATTGAATACTGTACATGTTGGGGAGTACGGGCTGAGATGATTGAATACTGTACGTGTTGGAGAGAAAGGGCTGAGATGATTGAATACTGTACGTGTGGGGGAGGAAGGGCTGAGATGATTGAATACTGTACGTGTTGGGGAGAAAGGGCTGAGATGATTGAATAATGTACGTGTTGGGGAGAAAGGGCTGAGATGATTGAATACTGTACGTGTTGTGGAGGAAGGGCTGAGATGATTGAATACTGTACGTGTTGGGGAGGAAAGGCTGAGATGATTGAATACTGTACGTGTTGTGGAGGAAGGGCTGAGATGATTGAATACTGTACGTGTTGTGGAGGAAGGGCTGAGATGATTGAATACTGTACGTGTTGTGGAGGAAGGGCTGAGATGATTGAATACTGTACGTGTTGGGGAGGAAAGGTTGAGATGATTGAATACTGTACGTTTTGGGGACGAAGGGCTGAGATGATTGAATACTGTACGTGTTGGGGAGGAAAGGTTGAGATGATTAAATACTGTACGTTTTGGGGAGGAAGGGCTGAGATGATTGAATACTGTACGTGTTGGGGAGAAAGGGCTGAGATGATTGAATACTGTACATGTTGGGGAGGACGGGCTGAGATGATTGAATACTGTACGTGTTGGAGAGAAAGGGCTGAGATGATTGAATACTGTACGTGTGGGGGAGGAAGGGCTGAGATGATTGAATACTGTACGTGTTGGGGAGAAAGGGCTGAGATGATTGAATAATGTACGTGTTGGGGAGAAAGGGCTGAGATGATTGAATACTGTACGTGTTGTGGAGGAAGGGCTGAGATGATTGAATACTGTACGTGTTGGGGAGGAAAGGCTGAGATGATTGAAAACTGTACGTGTTGTGGAGGAAGGGCTGAGATGATTGAATACTGTACGTGTTGTGGAGGAAGGGCTGAGATGATTGAATACTGTACGTGTTGGGGAGGAAGGGCTGAGATGATTGAATACTGTACGTGTTGGGGAGAAAGGGCTGAGATGATTGAATACTGTACGTGTTGGGGAGGAAGGGCTGAGATGATTGAATACTGTACGTGTTGGGGAGAAAGGGCTGAGATGATTGAATACTGTACGTGTTGGGGAGGAAAGGTTGAGATGATTGAATACTGTACGTTTTGGGGAGGAAGGGCTGAGATGATTGAATACTGTACGTGTTGGGGAGGAAAGGTTGAGATGATTGAATACTGTACATTTTGGGGAGGAAGGGCTGAGATGATTGAATACTGTACGTGTTGGGGAGAAAGGGCTGAGATGATTGAATACTGTACATGATGGGGAGGATGGGCTGAGATGATTGAATACTGTACGTGTTGGGGAGGAAGGGCTGAGATGATTGAATACTGTACGTGTTGGGGAGAAAGGGCTGAGATGATTGAATACTGTACATGTTGGGGAGGACGGGCTGAGATGATTGAATACTGTACATGTTGGGGAGGACGGGCTGAGATGATTGAATACTGTACGTGTTGGAGAGAAAGGGCTGAGATGATTGAATACTGTACGTGTGGGGAAGGAAGGGCTGAGATGATTGAATACTGTACGTGTTGGGGAGAAAGGGCTGAGATGATTGAATAATGTACGTGTTGGGGAGAAAGGGCTGAGATGATTGAATACTGTACGTGTTGTGGAGGAAGGGCTGAGATGATTGAATACTGTACGTGTTGGGGAGGAATGGCTGAGATGATTGAATACTGTACGTGTTGGGGAGGAAGGGCTGAGATGATTGAATACTGTACGTGTTGTGGAGGAAGGGCTGAGATGATTGAATACTGTACGTGTTGTGGAGGAAGGGTGAGATGATTGAATACTGTACGTGTTGGGGAGAAAGGGCTGAGATGATTGAATACTGTACGTGTTGGGGAGGAAGGGCTGAGATGATTGAATACTGTACGTGTTGGGGAGGAAGGGTTGAGATGATTGAATACTGTACGTGTTGGGGAGGAAGGGCTGAGATGATTGAATACTGTACGTGTTGTGGAGGAAAGGCTGAGATGATTGAATACTGTACGTGTTGGGGAGGAAAGGCTGAGATGATTGAATACTGTACATGTTGGTGAGGAAGGGCTGAGTTGATTGAATACTGTACGTGTTGTGGAGGAAGGGCTGAGAAGATTGAATACTGTACGTGTTGTGGAGGAAGGGCTGAGATGATTGAATAATGTACGTGTTGTGGAGGAAGGGCTGAGATGATTGAATACTGTACGTGTTGTGGAGGAAGGGTGAGATGATTGAATACTGTACGTGTTGGGGAGAAAGGGCTGAGATGATTGAAATCTGTACGTGTTGGGGAGGAAGGGCTGAGATGATTGAATACTGTACGTGTTGGGGAGGAAGGGTTGAGATGATTGAATACTGTACGTGTTGGGGAGGAAGGGCTGAGATGATTGAATACTGTACGTGTTGTGGAGGAAAGGCTGAGATGATTGAATACTGTACGTGTTGGGGAGGAAAGGCTGAGATGATTGAATACTGTACATGTTGGTGAGGAAGGGCTGAGTTGATTGAATACTGTACGTGTTGTGGAGGAAGGGCTGAGAAGATTGAATACTGTACGTGTTGTGGAGGAAGGGCTGAGATGATTGAATAATGTACGTGTTGTGGAGGAAGGGCTGAGATGATTGAATACTGTACGTGTTGTGGAGGAAGGGCTGAGATGATTGAATAATGTACGTGTTGTGGAGGAAGGGCTGAGATGATTGAATAATGTATGTGTTGTGGAGGAAGGGCTGAGATGATTGAATACTGTACGTTTTGGGGAGAAAGGGCTGAGATGATTGAATACTGTACGTGTTGGGGAGAAAGGGCTGAGATGATTGAATACTGTACATGTTGGGGAGGACGGGCTGAGAGGATTGAATACTGTACGTGTTGGGGAGGAAGGGCTGAGATGATTGAATACTGTACGTGTTGGGGAGGAAGGGCTGAGATGATTGAATACTGTACGTTTTGGGGAGGAAGGGTTGAGATGATTGAATACTGTACGTGTTGGGGAGGAAGGGCTGAGATGATTGAATACTGTACGTGTTGGGGAGGAAAGGTTGAGATGATTGAATACTGTAAGTGTTGGGGAGGAAGGGCTGAGATGATTGAATAATGTACGTGTTGGGGAGGAAGGGCTGAGATGATTGAATACTGTACATGTTGGGGAGGAAGGGCTGAGATGATTGAATACTGTACATGTTGGGGAGGAAGGGTTGAGATGATTGAATACTGTACATGTTGGGGAGGAAGGGTTGAGATGATTGAATACTGTACGTGTTGGGGAGAAAGGGCTGAGATGATTGAATACTGTACATGTTGGGGAGGAAGGGCTGAGATGATTGAATACTGTACGTGTTGGGGAGGAAGGGCTGAGATGATTGAATACTGTACGTGTTGTGGAGGAAGGGCTGAGATGATTGAATACTGTACGTGTTGGGGAGGAAAGGCTGAGATGATTGAATACTGTACGTGTTGGGGAGAAAGGGCTGAGATGATTGAATACTGTACATGTTGGGGAGGACGGGCTGAGAGGATTGAATACTGTACGTGTTGGGGAGGAAGGGCTGAGATGATTGAATACTGTACGTGTTGGGGAGGAAGGGCTGAGATGATTGAATACTGTACGTGTTGGGGAGGAAGGGCTGAGATGATTGAATACTGTACGTGTTGGGGAGGAAGGGCTGAGATGATTGAATACTGTACGTGTTGGGGAGGAAGGGCTGAGATGATTGAATACTGTACGTGTTGGGGAGAAAGGGCTGAGATGATTGAATACTGTACATGTTGGGGAGGACGGGCTGAGATGATTGAATACTGTACATGTTGGGGAGTACGGGCTGAGATGATTGAATACTGTACGTGTTGGAGAGAAAGGGCTGAGATGATTGAATACTGTACGTGTTGTGGAGGAAGGGCTGAGATGATTGAATACTGTACGTGTTGTGGAGGAAGGGCTGAGATGATTGAATACTGTACGTGTTGTGGAGGAAGGGCTGAGATGATTGAATACTGTCCGTGTTGGGGAGGAAAGGTTGAGATGATTGAATACTGTACGTTTTGGGGACGAAGGGCTGAGATGATTGAATACTGTACGTGTTGGGGAGGAAAGGTTGAGATGATTAAATACTGTACGTTTTGGGGAGGAAGGGCTGAGATGATTGAATACTGTACGTGTTGGGGAGAAAGGGCTGAGATGATTGAATACTGTACATGTTGGGGAGGACGGGCTGAGATGATTGAATACTGTACGTGTTGGAGAGAAAGGGCTGAGATGATTGAATACTGTACGTGTGGGGGAGGAAGGGCTGAGATGATTGAATACTGTACGTGTTGGGGAGAAAGGGCTGAGATGATTGAATAATGTACGTGTTGGGGAGAAAGGGCTGAGATGATTGAATACTGTACGTGTTGTGGAGGAAGGGCTGAGATGATTGAATACTGTACGTGTTGGGGAGGAAGGGCTGAGATGATTGAATACTGTACGTGTTGGGGAGGAAAGGTTGAGATGATTGAATACTGTAAGTGTTGGGGAGGAAGGGCTGAGATGATTGAATAATGTACGTGTTGGGGAGGAAGGGCTGAGATGATTGAATACTGTACATGTTGGGGAGGAAGGGCTGAGATGATTGAATACTGTACATGTTGGGGAGGAAGGGTTGAGATGATTGAATACTGTACATGTTGGGGAGGAAGGGTTGAGATGATTGAATACTGTACGTGTTGGGGAGAAAGGGCTGAGATGATTGAATACTGTACGTGTTGGGGAGGAAGGGCTGAGATGATTGAATACTGTACGTGTTGGGGAGGAAGGGCTGAGATGATTGAATACTGTACGTGTTGTGGAGGAAGGGCTGAGATGATTGAATACTGTACGTGTTGGGGAGGAAAGGCTGAGATGATTGAATACTGTACGTGTTGGGGAGAAAGGGCTGAGATGATTGAATACTGTACATGTTGGGGAGGACGGGCTGAGAGGATTGAATACTGTACGTGTTGGGGAGGAAGGGCTGAGATGATTGAATACTGTACGTGTTGGGGAGGAAGGGCTGAGATGATTGAATACTGTACGTGTTGGGGAGGAAGGGCTGAGATGATTGAATACTGTACGTGTTGGGGAGGAAGGGCTGAGATGATTGAATACTGTACGTGTTGGGGAGGAAGGGCTGAGATGATTGAATACTGTACGTGTTGGGGAGGAAAGGTTGAGATGATTGAATACTGTACGTGTTGGGGAGGAAGGGCTGAGATGATTGAATACTGTACATGTTGGGGAGGAAGGGCTGAGATGATTGAATACTGTACGTGTTGGGGAGAAAGGGCTGAGATGATTGAATACTGTACATGTTGGGGAGGACGGGCTGAGATGATTGAATACTGTACATGTTGGGGAGTACGGGCTGAGATGATTGAATACTGTACGTGTGGGGGAGGAAGGGCTGAGATGATTGAATACTGTACGTGTTGGGGAGAAAGGGCTGAGATGATTGAATAATGTACGTGTTGGGGAGAAAGGGCTGAGATGATTGAATACTGTACGTGTTGTGGAGGAAGGGCTGAGATGATTGAATACTGTACGTGTTGGGGAGGAAAGGCTGAGATGATTGAATACTGTACGTGTTGTGGAGGAAGGGCTGAGATGATTGAATACTGTACGTGTTGTGGAGGAAGGGCTGAGATGATTGAATACTGTACGTGTTGTGGAGGAAGGGCTGAGATGATTGAATACTGTACGTGTTGGGGAGGAAAGGTTGAGATGATTGAATACTGTACGTTTTGGGGACGAAGGGCTGAGATGATTGAATACTGTACGTGTTGGGGAGGAAAGGTTGAGATGATTAAATACTGTACGTTTTGGGGAGGAAGGGCTGAGATGATTGAATACTGTACGTGTTGGGGAGAAAGGGCTGAGATGATTGAATACTGTACATGTTGGGGAGGACGGGCTGAGATGATTGAATACTGTACGTGTTGGAGAGAAAGGGCTGAGATGATTGAATACTGTACGTGTGGGGGAGGAAGGGCTGAGATGATTGAATACTGTACGTGTTGGGGAGAAAGGGCTGAGATGATTGAATAATGTACGTGTTGGGGAGAAAGGGCTGAGATGATTGAATACTGTACGTGTTGTGGAGGAAGGGCTGAGATGATTGAATACTGTACGTGTTGGGGAGGAAAGGCTGAGATGATTGAAAACTGTACGTGTTGTGGAGGAAGGGCTGAGATGATTGAATACTGTACGTGTTGTGGAGGAAGGGCTGAGATGATTGAATACTGTACGTGTTGGGGAGGAAGGGCTGAGATGATTGAATACTGTACGTGTTGGGGAGAAAGGGCTGAGATGATTGAATACTGTACGTGTTGGGGAGGAAGGGCTGAGATGATTGAATACTGTACGTGTTGGGGAGAAAGGGCTGAGATGATTGAATACTGTACGTGTTGGGGAGGAAAGGTTGAGATGATTGAATACTGTACGTTTTGGGGAGGAAGGGCTGAGATGATTGAATACTGTACGTGTTGGGGAGGAAAGGTTGAGATGATTGAATACTGTACATTTTGGGGAGGAAGGGCTGAGATGATTGAATACTGTACGTGTTGGGGAGAAAGGGCTGAGATGATTGAATACTGTACATGATGGGGAGGACGGGCTGAGATGATTGAATACTGTACGTGTTGGGGAGGAAGGGCTGAGATGATTGAATACTGTACGTGTTGGGGAGAAAGGGCTGAGATGATTGAATACTGTACATGTTGGGGAGGACGGGCTGAGATGATTGAATACTGTACATGTTGGGGAGGACGGGCTGAGATGATTGAATACTGTACGTGTTGGAGAGAAAGGGCTGAGATGATTGAATACTGTACGTGTGGGGAAGGAAGGGCTGAGATGATTGAATACTGTACGTGTTGGGGAGAAAGGGCTGAGATGATTGAATAATGTACGTGTTGGGGAGAAAGGGCTGAGATGATTGAATACTGTACGTGTTGTGGAGGAAGGGCTGAGATGATTGAATACTGTACGTGTTGGGGAGGAATGGCTGAGATGATTGAATACTGTACGTGTTGGGGAGGAAGGGCTGAGATGATTGAATACTGTACGTGTTGTGGAGGAAGGGCTGAGATGATTGAATACTGTACGTGTTGTGGAGGAAGGGTGAGATGATTGAATACTGTACGTGTTGGGGAGAAAGGGCTGAGATGATTGAATACTGTACGTGTTGGGGAGGAAGGGCTGAGATGATTGAATACTGTACGTGTTGGGGAGGAAGGGTTGAGATGATTGAATACTGTACGTGTTGGGGAGGAAGGGCTGAGATGATTGAATACTGTACGTGTTGTGGAGGAAAGGCTGAGATGATTGAATACTGTACGTGTTGGGGAGGAAAGGCTGAGATGATTGAATACTGTACATGTTGGTGAGGAAGGGCTGAGTTGATTGAATACTGTACGTGTTGTGGAGGAAGGGCTGAGAAGATTGAATACTGTACGTGTTGTGGAGGAAGGGCTGAGATGATTGAATAATGTACGTGTTGTGGAGGAAGGGCTGAGATGATTGAATACTGTACGTGTTGTGGAGGAAGGGTGAGATGATTGAATACTGTACGTGTTGGGGAGAAAGGGCTGAGATGATTGAATACTGTACGTGTTGGGGAGGAAGGGCTGAGATGATTGAATACTGTACGTGTTGGGGAGGAAGGGTTGAGATGATTGAATACTGTACGTGTTGGGGAGGAAGGGCTGAGATGATTGAATACTGTACGTGTTGTGGAGGAAAGGCTGAGATGATTGAATACTGTACGTGTTGGGGAGGAAAGGCTGAGATGATTGAATACTGTACATGTTGGTGAGGAAGGGCTGAGTTGATTGAATACTGTACGTGTTGTGGAGGAAGGGCTGAGAAGATTGAATACTGTACGTGTTGTGGAGGAAGGGCTGAGATGATTGAATAATGTACGTGTTGTGGAGGAAGGGCTGAGATGATTGAATACTGTACGTGTTGTGGAGGAAGGGCTGAGATGATTGAATAATGTACGTGTTGTGGAGGAAGGGCTGAGATGATTGAATAATGTATGTGTTGTGGAGGAAGGGCTGAGATGATTGAATACTGTACGTTTTGGGGAGAAAGGGCTGAGATGATTGAATACTGTACGTGTTGGGGAGAAAGGGCTGAGATGATTGAATACTGTACATGTTGGGGAGGACGGGCTGAGAGGATTGAATACTGTACGTGTTGGGGAGGAAGGGCTGAGATGATTGAATACTGTACGTGTTGGGGAGGAAGGGCTGAGATGATTGAATACTGTACGTTTTGGGGAGGAAGGGTTGAGATGATTGAATACTGTACGTGTTGGGGAGGAAGGGCTGAGATGATTGAATACTGTACGTGTTGGGGAGGAAAGGTTGAGATGATTGAATACTGTAAGTGTTGGGGAGGAAGGGCTGAGATGATTGAATAATGTACGTGTTGGGGAGGAAGGGCTGAGATGATTGAATACTGTACATGTTGGGGAGGAAGGGCTGAGATGATTGAATACTGTACATGTTGGGGAGGAAGGGTTGAGATGATTGAATACTGTACATGTTGGGGAGGAAGGGTTGAGATGATTGAATACTGTACGTGTTGGGGAGAAAGGGCTGAGATGATTGAATACTGTACATGTTGGGGAGGAAGGGCTGAGATGATTGAATACTGTACGTGTTGGGGAGGAAGGGCTGAGATGATTGAATACTGTACGTGTTGTGGAGGAAGGGCTGAGATGATTGAATACTGTACGTGTTGGGGAGGAAAGGCTGAGATGATTGAATACTGTACGTGTTGGGGAGAAAGGGCTGAGATGATTGAATACTGTACATGTTGGGGAGGACGGGCTGAGAGGATTGAATACTGTACGTGTTGGGGAGGAAGGGCTGAGATGATTGAATACTGTACGTGTTGGGGAGGAAGGGCTGAGATGATTGAATACTGTACGTGTTGGGGAGGAAGGGCTGAGATGATTGAATACTGTACGTGTTGGGGAGGAAGGGCTGAGATGATTGAATACTGTACGTGTTGGGGAGGAAGGGCTGAGATGATTGAATACTGTACGTGTTGGGGAGGAAAGGTTGAGATGATTGAATACTGTACGTGTTGGGGAGGAAGGGCTGAGATGATTGAATACTGTACATGTTGGGGAGGAAGGGCTGAGATGATTGAATACTGTACGTGTTGGGGAGAAAGGGCTGAGATGATTGAATACTGTACATGTTGGGGAGGACGGGCTGAGATGATTGAATACTGTACATGTTGGGGAGTACGGGCTGAGATGATTGAATACTGTACGTGTTGGAGAGAAAGGGCTGAGATGATTGAATACTGTACGTGTGGGGGAGGAAGGGCTGAGATGATTGAATACTGTACGTGTTGGGGAGAAAGGGCTGAGATGATTGAATAATGTACGTGTTGGGGAGAAAGGGCTGAGATGATTGAATACTGTACGTGTTGTGGAGGAAGGGCTGAGATGATTGAATACTGTACGTGTTGGGGAGGAAAGGCTGAGATGATTGAATACTGTACGTGTTGTGGAGGAAGGGCTGAGATGATTGAATACTGTACGTGTTGTGGAGGAAGGGCTGAGATGATTGAATACTGTACGTGTTGTGGAGGAAGGGCTGAGATGATTGAATACTGTACGTGTTGGGGAGGAAAGGTTGAGATGATTGAATACTGTACGTTTTGGGGACGAAGGGCTGAGATGATTGAATACTGTACGTGTTGGGGAGGAAAGGTTGAGATGATTAAATACTGTACGTTTTGGGGAGGAAGGGCTGAGATGATTGAATACTGTACGTGTTGGGGAGAAAGGGCTGAGATGATTGAATACTGTACATGTTGGGGAGGACGGGCTGAGATGATTGAATACTGTACGTGTTGGAGAGAAAGGGCTGAGATGATTGAATACTGTACGTGTGGGGGAGGAAGGGCTGAGATGATTGAATACTGTACGTGTTGGGGAGAAAGGGCTGAGATGATTGAATAATGTACGTGTTGGGGAGAAAGGGCTGAGATGATTGAATACTGTACGTGTTGTGGAGGAAGGGCTGAGATGATTGAATACTGTACGTGTTGGGGAGGAAAGGCTGAGATGATTGAAAACTGTACGTGTTGTGGAGGAAGGGCTGAGATGATTGAATACTGTACGTGTTGTGGAGGAAGGGCTGAGATGATTGAATACTGTACGTGTTGGGGAGGAAGGGCTGAGATGATTGAATACTGTACGTGTTGGGGAGAAAGGGCTGAGATGATTGAATACTGTACGTGTTGGGGAGGAAGGGCTGAGATGATTGAATACTGTACGTGTTGGGGAGAAAGGGCTGAGATGATTGAATACTGTACGTGTTGGGGAGGAAAGGTTGAGATGATTGAATACTGTACGTTTTGGGGAGGAAGGGCTGAGATGATTGAATACTGTACGTGTTGGGGAGGAAAGGTTGAGATGATTGAATACTGTACATTTTGGGGAGGAAGGGCTGAGATGATTGAATACTGTACGTGTTGGGGAGAAAGGGCTGAGATGATTGAATACTGTACATGATGGGGAGGACGGGCTGAGATGATTGAATACTGTACGTGTTGGGGAGGAAGGGCTGAGATGATTGAATACTGTACGTGTTGGGGAGAAAGGGCTGAGATGATTGAATACTGTACATGTTGGGGAGGACGGGCTGAGATGATTGAATACTGTACATGTTGGGGAGGACGGGCTGAGATGATTGAATACTGTACGTGTTGGAGAGAAAGGGCTGAGATGATTGAATACTGTACGTGTGGGGAAGGAAGGGCTGAGATGATTGAATACTGTACGTGTTGGGGAGAAAGGGCTGAGATGATTGAATAATGTACGTGTTGGGGAGAAAGGGCTGAGATGATTGAATACTGTACGTGTTGTGGAGGAAGGGCTGAGATGATTGAATACTGTACGTGTTGGGGAGGAATGGCTGAGATGATTGAATACTGTACGTGTTGGGGAGGAAGGGCTGAGATGATTGAATACTGTACGTGTTGTGGAGGAAGGGCTGAGATGATTGAATACTGTACGTGTTGTGGAGGAAGGGTGAGATGATTGAATACTGTACGTGTTGGGGAGAAAGGGCTGAGATGATTGAATACTGTACGTGTTGGGGAGGAAGGGCTGAGATGATTGAATACTGTACGTGTTGGGGAGGAAGGGTTGAGATGATTGAATACTGTACGTGTTGGGGAGGAAGGGCTGAGATGATTGAATACTGTACGTGTTGTGGAGGAAAGGCTGAGATGATTGAATACTGTACGTGTTGGGGAGGAAAGGCTGAGATGATTGAATACTGTACATGTTGGTGAGGAAGGGCTGAGTTGATTGAATACTGTACGTGTTGTGGAGGAAGGGCTGAGAAGATTGAATACTGTACGTGTTGTGGAGGAAGGGCTGAGATGATTGAATAATGTACGTGTTGTGGAGGAAGGGCTGAGATGATTGAATACTGTACGTGTTGTGGAGGAAGGGCTGAGATGATTGAATAATGTACGTGTTGTGGAGGAAGGGCTGAGATGATTGAATAATGTATGTGTTGTGGAGGAAGGGCTGAGATGATTGAATACTGTACGTTTTGGGGAGGAAGGGCTGAGATGATTGAATACTGTACATGTTGGGGAGGAAGGGTTGAGATGATTGAATACTGTACATGTTGGGGAGGAAGGGTTGAGATGATTGAATACTGTACGTGTTGGGGAGAAAGGGCTGAGATGATTGAATACTGTACATGTTGGGGAGGAAGGGCTGAGATGATTGAATACTGTACGTGTTGGGGAGGAAGGGCTGAGATGATTGAATACTGTACGTGTTGTGGAGGAAGGGCTGAGATGATTGAATACTGTACGTGTTGGGGAGGAAAGGTTGAGATGATTGAATACTGTACGTGTTGGGGAGAAAGGGCTGAGATGATTGAATACTGTACATGTTGGGGAGGACGGGCTGAGAGGATTGAATACTGTACATGTTGGGGAGGAAGGGCTGAGATGATTGAATACTGTACGTGTTGGGGAGGAAGGGCTGAGATAATTGAATACTGTACGTGTTGGGGAGGAAGGGCTGAGATGATTGAATACTGTACGTGTTGGGGAGGAAGGGCTGAGATGATTGAATACTGTACGTGTTGGGGAGGAAGGGCTGAGATGATTGAATACTGTACGTGTTGGGGAGGAAAGGTTGAGATGATTGAATACTGTACGTGTTGGGGAGGAAGGGCTGAGATGATTGAATACAGTACATGTTGGGGAGGAAGGGCTGAGATGATTGAATACTGTACGTGTTGTGGAGAAAGGGCTGAGATGATTGAATACTGTACGTGTTGTGGAGGAAGGGCTGAGATGATTGAATGCTGTACGTGTTGGGGAGGAAGGGTTGAGATGATTGAATACTGTACGTGTTGGGGAGGAAGGGTTGAGATGATTGAATACTGTACGTGTTGGGGAGGAAGGGTTGAGATGATTGAATACTGTACGTGTTGGGGAGGAAGGGCTGAGATGATTGAATACTGTACGTGTTGTGGAGGAAGGGCTGAGATGATTGAATACTGTACGTGTTGGGGAGGAAGGGTTGAGATGATTGAATACTGTACGTGTTGTGGAGGAAGGGCTGAGATGATTGAATACTGTACGTGTTGGGGAGGAAGGGTTGAGATGATTGAATACTGTACGTGTTGGGGAGAAAGGGCTGAGATGATTGAATACTGTACGTGTTGGGGAGGAAGGGCTGAGATGATTGAATACTGTACGTGTTGGGGAGGAAGGGCTCAGATGATTGAATACTGTACGTGTTGGGGAGGAAGGGTTGAGATGATTGAATACTGTACATTTTGGGGAGGAAGGGCTGAGATGATTGAATACTGTACGTGTTGGGGAGAAAGGGCTGAGATGATTGAATACTGTACGTGTTGGGGAGGAAAGGTTGAGATGATTGAATACTGTACATTTTGGGGAGGAAGGGCTGAAATGATTGAATACTGTACGTGTTGGGGAGGAAAGGTTGAGATGATTGAATACTGTACGTTTTGGGGAGGAAGGGCTGAGATGATTGAAGACTGGACGTGTTGGGGAGAAAGGGCTGAGATGATTGAATACTGTACATGTTGGGGAGGACGGGCTGAGATGATTGAATACTGTACGTGTTGGGGAGGAAGGGCTGAGATGATTGAATACTGTACGTGTTGGGGAGAAAGGGCTGAGATGATTGAATACTGTACATGTTGGGGTGGACGGGCTGAGATGATTGAATACTGTACATGTTGGGGAGTACGGGCTGAGATGATTGAATACTGTACGTGTTGGAGAGAAAGGGCTGAGATGATTGAATACTGTACGTGTGGGGGAGGAAGGGCTGAGATGATTGAATACTGTACGTGTTGGGGAGAAAGGGCTGAGATGATTGAATAATGTACGTGTTGGGGAGAAAGGGCTGAGATGATTGAATACTGTACGTGTTGTGGAGGAAATGCTGAGATGATTGAATACTGTACGTGTTGGGGAGGAAAGGCTGAGATGATTGAATACTGTACGTGTTGTGGAGGAAGGGCTGAGATGATTGAATACTGTACGTGTTGTGGAGGAAGGGCTGAGATGATTGAATACTGTACGTGTTGTGGAGGAAGGGTGAGATGATTGAATACTGTACGTGTTGGGGAGAAAGGGCTGAGATGATTGAATACTGTACGTGTTGGGGAGGAAGGGCTGAGATGATTGAATACTGTACGTGTTGGGGAGGAAGGGTTGAGATGATTGAATACTGTACGTGTTGGGGAGGAAGGGCTGAGATGATTGCATACTGTACGTGTTGTGGAGGAAGGCTGAGATGATTGAATACTGTACGTGTTGGGGAGAAAGGGCTGAGATGATTGAATACTGTACGTGTTGGGGAGGAAGGGCTGAGATGATTGAATACTGTACGTGTTGGGGAGGAAGGGTTGAGATGATTGAATACTGTACGTGTTGGGGAGGAAGGGCTGAGATGATTGAATACTGTACGTGTTGTGGAGGATGGGCTGAGATGATTGAATACTGTACGTGTTGGGGAGGAAAGGCTGAGATGATTGAATACTGTACGTGTTGGGGAGGAAGGGCTGAGATGATTGAATAATGTACGTGTTGTGGAGGAAAGGCTGAGATGATTGAATACTGTACGTGTTGTGGAGGAAGGGCTGAGTAGATTGAATACTGTACGTGTTGTGGAGGAAGGGCTGAGATGATTGAATAATGTACGTGTTGTGGAGGAAGGGCTGAGATGATTGAATACTGTACGTGTTGTGGAGGAAGGGCTGAGATGATTGAATACTGTACGTTTTGGGGAGGAAGGGCTGAGATGATTGAATACTGTACGTTTTGGGGAGAAAGGGCTGAGATGATTGAATACTGTACGTGTTGGGGAGAAAGGGCTGAGATGATTGAATACTGTACGTTTTAGGGAGGAAGGGCTGAGATGATTGAATACTGTATGTGTTGGGGTGGAAGGGCTGAGATGATTGAATACTGTATGTGTTGGGGTGGAAGGGCTGAGATGATTGAATACTGTACGTGTTGGGGAGAAAGGGCTGAGATGATTGAATACTGTACGTGTGGGGGAGGAAGGGCTGAGATGATTGAATACTGTACGTGTTGGGGAGAAAGGGCTGAGATGATTGAATACTGTACGTGTTGGGGAGAAAGGGCTGAGATGATTGAATACTGTCCGTGTTGGGGAGAAAGGGCTGAGATGATTGAATACTGTCCGTGTTGGGGAGAAAGGGCTGAGATGATTGAATACTGTATGTGTTGGGGAGAAAGGGCTGAGATGATTGAATACTGTACGTGTTGGGGAGAAAGGGCTGAGATGATTGAATACTGTAAGTTTTGGGGAGGAAGGGCTGAGATGATTGAATACTGTACGTGTTGGGGAGGAAGGGCTGAGATGATTGAATACTGTACGTTTTGGGGAGGAAGGGCTGAGATGATTGAATACTGTACGTGTTGGGGAGAAAGGGCTGAGATGATTGAATACTGTACGTGTTGGGGAGGAAGGGCTGAGATGATTGAATACTGTACGTGTTGGGGAGGAAGGGCTGAGATGATTGAATACTGTACGTGTTGGGGAGGAAAGGTTGAGATGATTGAATACTGTACGTGTTGGGGAGGAAGGGCTGAGATGATTGAATACTGTACGTGTTGGGGAGGAAGGGTTGAGATGATTGAATACTGTACGTGTTGTGGAGGAAGGGCTGAGATGATTGAATACTGTACGTGTTGGGGAGGAAGGGTTGAGATGATTGAATACTGTACGTGTTGGGGAGGAAGGGTTGAGATGATTGAATACTGTACGTGTTGTGTAGGAAGGGTGAGATGATTGAATACTGTACGTGTTGTGGAGGAAGGATGAGATGATTGAATGCTGTACGTGCTGGGGAGGAAAGGCCGAGATGATTGAATACCGTACGTGTTGGTCATAGTGGGGTCCTTGCTGCTCCCTAGGCTGGGCGCGATGCAGTCTCTACATTTGAAATGTCAGTTTGGGGAAATGATGAAGAATGAGGACAAAATGTTGCAGAAAAAGAAGTAAAACCAACTTTTTGATAGGCGTCTGGGAAGAAAAGGAACTGACATAATGGTGACGTTACACTGGATGTTACAGCACAGAAACAGGCCATTCAGCCCAACTAGTCCATGCCAGAGTTTATGATCCATCCGATCATTCTCCCACCCTACTTCATCTAACCCTAACATCATGTCTATCAGTCGTAGAGTCAGCTGTAGCAGCATCGATACTTGTTAGCAAATGAATCACCTCAGCCTTCAGTTGAGTACTAAACAGTACAGAGCAAGAAAGCCCCATGTTTGGGCCCCAGTCTGAGACCAGTTAGCTTTGCACAGTCACGCTGGTGCTTGGTTATTACTGTTGATCATGGTGTCCGCAGGATGTGGGAAAAATAGCTCAGCCAGACTTCTCAGGTATCCAGGGATCCTACTTGGAATGTAAGAGTTGACTGATGAGGGGAATCTGGGTCATCTGTGACTTGCCTGATCTGGTTTGTTGGTCTGCCAAAGCTCTAAGGCCACACCTGAAGAATGGCCACTTAGATATGGGTTGTCAGACCCCATGGAATTGATAAGGGGAGGAAAGGGTTAACAATCAAGTGTGTCTCCAGTAATAAGTCTGCACTTTATTTCCTCTGTTTGACACTGTGATAAATCATAGTTAGTTGTTCTGTTTCTGGTTTAGAAGGAGGAAAAATCGCTCAGGAACTCCCGAACTGTTAAATCCATAGAGTGCAATATGGCTGTCATAGATTAAGCACTCTGAGCCTCCCAGCACCATCACCCCCCTCAAACCATCCTACCCTGCTGAATAAACAGGAAGTCTGTCCAGCCAACTCCAGTCAACACCAGTGCTGGCTGGTTAACAGATTGCGAATACTCGTGGAATCTTTCTGACAAGGAAGGTTTGAATTGTTTGACTGTCTGCCAATGACTGTTTGAATTGGAAACTGACAGCAGACGAGTTATATCCCCAGATAGCCCTGCAGCTTAACCAAGCTTAAAGCCTTCTGGCCTTGTTATGCTCTGTCACCATGACAGGTCATGTTTCCCAGGGCAGAGGATGTTCTCTTTTCAGTCCATTCATGGGATGTGAGCGTCACCAGCATTTATTGCCCATTCCCAATTGCCCTTGAGACTGTGGTGGTGAGCCACATTCTTGAACCACTGTAGGTATACCCACAGTGCTGTTAGGGAGCGAGTTCCAGGATTTTCACCCAGCTACAGTGAAGGAACAGCGATATAGTTCCAAATCAGCATGGTGTGTGACTTAGAGGGGAACTTGCAAGTGGTTGTGTTCCTATGCATTTGCTGCCCTTATCCTTCTAGTTGGTAGAGGTCGCGGGTTTGGAAGGTGCTGTCTAAGGAGCCTTGGTGCATTGCTGCAGTGCATCTTGTAGATGGTACACACTGCTGCCACTGTGCGTCGGTAGTGGAGGGATGTTTAAGTGTTTGATGGGTAATGTTGTCAGCAGGTTTATTTATTTCACTGGCATTAATATGGAACAGCAAAAATTGTACCTAAGACGTAGTGTGACAATCTTGCCATCAATACCTCATACTTCACCTCAGGATTACACAACTCCTCTACCTGTTTCAACAGATCAGGTGGATGGGAAAGATCCCATGGAGCTCTTTAAAGAAGAGTTGAGAGATTTTGTGGCTAAAACTCCTTGTTTAGCCAACACCCCCAAACTCCATTGACTGGTCAATGGTTGCTGCTTGTGGGACAGAATGGCTGCTTTTCCAGACCAGATGATTGCAGTTCAGAGTCATTTGATGTATGTGAAGAACTTTGAGATGTTTAGACAGTGTGGTAAGATGCTGTATAAAGGACAGAATTAAATTTGAATTTGTTCTGACCTAAGTTTGGAATGAGAGAATCTATTTTGGACCGCCAGTTAAATGTGGCGTGAAGAGTTTACAGACACACTGTTCCTGTTTGCTGAAATGCTCGGGATACAAGGGAATTAGAGAGTTGCTGGGTGAATAGCGTTATAAACTACTTGCAGACTCTGGCTGGATATTTGACACAGTTCTGAGACTGTCATGCGAGCCCAGTGTTCTCCTACACGGCAAATGCCTTGGTTTTCTGGGCAATAAAGTTTTCTTAATGTTTCACCTTAAAAAATAATGTATCTGCTGCTAGACTGAAACTGTTGATCTGTAATCAGTGGCCATTTAAAAGCCTGGCTTGATCCCTTCCTCTGTTCCTCCTCTATCTTCCATCTCCTTCCCTTCCCCCACCTTCTAACCTGCTTTGCCTGAATACTGGACTGCCAAGGACTGCCAATGAGATGAAGAAAGGTAGGTGGAGAGTAAATATTGGCATGGCCCTGTTGGGCTGAATGGCCTCTTTCTATGCTGTAAAAGTCGATGTAACATCACGAGAGATTAACTAGTTTTATATAATTTGGGGGGAATAGGTTAGTTACAACAATATTATAACAATTTTAAAATGAGTTCTTGAGGAAGAGAATGCTTTCTCTTTGGTATCTGTGTAGGGGCGGGGGGAGGTTTGAGGGAATTGAGCAAATTCATAGCTCGGTGGATTAATCTCCAATATTCAAAGACATAGTTCAGCCCTGTTAAAAGTATTACTTGAAAGCAACAACAATAACAAGTTGCATTTATATAGTGCCTTTTATGTAGTAAAATGGACCCAAGGCGCTTCACAGGAGCATTATCAGGCAAAATGTGACATATAAGGAGATACCAGGACGGGTGCCCAAAAGGTTGATCAAGAAGGTAGGTTTTAAGGAATGATTTAAAGGAGGAAAGTGAAGTGGAGAGGCGGAGAGGTGTCGGGAGCGGATTGCAGAACTTGGGGCCCAGGCAACGGAAGGCACAGCCACCAATGTGATGTTCAAGAGGCCAGAATTGGAGGAGTGCAGATATCTCAGAGGGTTGTGGGGCTGGAGGAGATTACACAGATAGGGAGGGGTGAGGCCATAGAGGGATTTGAAAAGAAGGATGAGAATTTTAAAATGGAGGTGTTGTCAGACCTGGAGCTCATGTAGGTCAGTGTGCACAGAGGTGATGTGGGAATGGGGTTTGGTGTGAGTTAGGACACAGGCAGCAGAGTTTAGGATGAGCTCAAGTTTATAGAGAGTAGAAAATGGAAGGCTGGCCAGGAGTGCATTGGAATAGACAAGTCTAGAGGTAACGAAGGCATGGATGAGGGTTTCAGCAGCAGATTAGCTGAGACATGGGCAGAATGAAACAATGTTGTGGAGCCGGAACAGGGTGCTCTTGGTGTTGGAGTGAATTTGGAGTCAGAAGGATGCCAAGGTTGCAAACATTCTGGTTCACCCTCAGGCAGTGGTCAGGGAGGACTTTGTCGTCTCTCAACAGGTCCGCTTTGATTGGTCATATACCCCAGGATTCGGGAATGTTCATGTATTTAAGGCTGCCACTGAGGGAGGAAACACTATGATTATTCCGAATGGCTGGGGGATCATCAATAAAATGTGTTTTTCAAAAGGATAGACTCGATCATATTAGTAACCAAAGTTCTAGCTATGGCATTTATTGAACTCCAGTCAGACCTTTTGCAGGCAATGCACAGTCGGAACACTTTTGTTGCTTAAGGCACTCAGGTAATTTGTCTATTATGGAAATTATCTTATGTGTTTTTTTGAAGTATAGTGGGTTGTGTTGTGAGTAAAGCAGACCCTGGGCATTGCTGACAATCTGTGTGATATGCAGCCTTCTCCAGCCACTGTGTCTCTGTTCCCACTTCAGATGGTCACCAGGGCAGCAAAGGATGGGGATGAATGTGGAAGATGCTAGTGTAAGCTTCACTTCACTTGCAGATTAAACATCTGAGTCATGGTGCCACGGAAGGACTGCCTGGCATTAGTTTCTCAGGTATAACTTCTCACTGTGAACTCTGATCCAATTACCGATGAAAGAAAGACTTGCATTTCTATAGCACCTTTCACCACCTCAGGATGGCCCAAAGCACTTTACAGCCAATGAAGTACTTTTTTAAGTGTAGTCTCTGTTGTAATTTAAGAAACATGGCAGCCAATCTTCACACAGCAAGCTCCCACAAACAGAAATGTGATAATGACCATACAATATTTTTTAGTGATGTTGGTTAAGGGATAAATATTGCCCAGACCACCAGTGAGAACTCCCTGATCTTTTTAAAATAGTGCCATGGGATCTTTTATATCCACCTGAGAGGGCAGACGGGGCCTCGATTTAACATCTCATCCGAAAGACTGCATCCCTGACAGTGCAGCACACCCTCAGTACTGCACTGGACTGTCAGCCTGGATTGTGTGCTGAAGCCCTGGAGTGGGACTTGGACCCAGAGACTCAGAAGTGAGGGTGTTACTAAGTGAGCCACGGCTGACACTGAAGCAATGAATACGCTGATTTACCAGCCCAAAACTCTGAACAGAAATCTTCTCCGAAGGTGGGGACTGACACATTCCCCAGAAATACAGCCAACTGTAACAAATGACCTTTAAGGACTCCGACACTCACTTTCACTGCATTGATGTCCATTGCTGAGAATAACAACTACAGGATGATGCTGACGTAGTGTGCAGCTTTGGCCCTACATTCACCACAACATTCTGCAGCCTACAATCTGCTTAACCGTTCCCTCATGCCCTCATTTGAAGAAGATCAAGATAAGCCCAGGTTTATCAGATGTCATGTGGGATATGTGGCACACAGCTTGAAGGCACCCACAACATACTTTTTATATTCATATTTCATATCTCAACATCAACAATAAACATTTCATTTGCAGACTTCCTTGTGAGTCATGACCAGACTTGTGCCATCTGGGTGCCCTGAATCTGGTGTTTCCTAACCTGGAGGTACCGTCTCGGCAGCATCAGTGAAAATAACACCACCCTCAACTTCAATGCTAGACAGTTCTTCCTGGCTACATAGGGATACATACGTAACAGTTTGAGATACAGTAACATCATGGTTACGTGCCTGGACTAGTAATCCATAGTCCCAGACTAATGATCCGGAAACATGAGTATAAATCCCACCACGGCAGCTGGAGAATTTCAATTCAGTGAATTCAATAAATCTGGAATAAAAAGCTAGTCTCAGTAATGGTGACTGTCAAACTACCGGATTGTCATAAAAACCCATCTGGTTCCCTAATGCCCTTCAGGGAAGGAAATCTGCCATTCTTACTTGGTCTGGCCTACATGTGACTCCAGACCCACAGCAATGTGGCTGACTCTTAACTGCCCTCTGAAATGGCCTCGCAAACCACTCAGTTGTATCTAATGGCTACAGAAAAGTCAAATCAGAATAAAAGTGGATGGACCACCCAGCATCAACTTTGGAACTAGAAACAACAAAGACAAACCCAGCCCTTTTGACCCTGCTAAGTCCACCTCACTAACATCTGGAGGCTTGTGCCAAAATTGGGAGAGCTGTCCCACAGACTAGTCAAGCAACAGCCTGACATAGACATACTCACAGAATCATACCTTACAATGTCCCAGACACCACCATCACCATCCCGGGATATGTCCTGTCTCACTGGCAGGACAGACTCCCCCCCCAGAGCTGGTGGCACAGTGGTATGGAGTCAGGAGGGAGCTGCCTGGGAGCCCTCAACAGTGATCCAGACCCCATGAAGTCTCATGGCATCAGGTCAAACATGGGCAAGGTAACCTCCTGCTGATTATCACCTACTGCCCACTCTCAGCTGATGACTCAGTACTCCTCCATGTTGAATCCCAATTGGAAGAAGCACTGAGGGTGGCAAGGGCGCAGAATGTACTCTGGTTGGGACACTTCAATGTTCATCACCAAGATGCCTCGGTAGCACCACTACTGACCAAGCTGGCCAAGTCCTAATGGACACAGCTGTTAGACTGGGTCTGCGGCAGGTGGTGAGGGAACCAACAAGCGGGAAACGCCTAATTAACCTCATCCTCACCAATCTACCTGTTGCAGATACATCTGTCCATGACAATATTGATAGGAGTGATCACCACACAGTCCTTCTGGAAACGAAGTCCCGCCTTCACATTGAGGATACCCTCCATCATGTTGTGTGGCACTATCACCGTGCTAAATAAGATAGATTCAGAACAGATCTAGCAACTCAAAATTAGACATCCATGAGGCGCTGTGGGCCATCAGCAGCAGCAGAATTGTATTCAACCACAATCTGTAACCTCATGGCCCGGCATATTCCCCACTCTACCATTACCATCAAGCCAGGTGACTGACCCTGGTTCAATGAAGAGTGCAGGAGGGCATGCCAGGAGCAGCACCAGGCATACCTCAAAATGAGGTGTCAACCTGGTGAAGTTACAACACAGGACTACATGCATGCTAAAAAGCAGAAGCAGCATGTGACAGAGCTAAGCGATCCCATAACCAACGGATCAGATCTAAGCTCTGTAGACCTGCCACATCCAGCCATGAATGGTGGTGGACAATTAAACAACTAACTGGAGGAAGTGGCTCCACAAATATCCCCATCCTCAATGATGGGGGAACCCAGCACTTCAGTGTGAAAAATAAGGCTGAAGCATTTGCAACAATCTTCAGCCAGAAGTGCCGAGTTGATGATCCATCTCAGCCTCCTCCTGAAGTCCCCAGCATTACAGATGCCAGACTTCAGCCAGTTCGATTCACTCCACATGATATCAAGGAATGGCTGAAGACACTGGATACAGCAAAGGCAATATCCCGGCTCTAATACTGAAGATTCACGCTCCAGAACTTGCCGCGCCCCTAGCTAAGCTGTTGCAGTACAGCTACAACACTGGCATCTACCTGACAATATGGAAAATTGCCCAGGTATATCCTGTACACAAAAAATCCGATCCGACCAATAACCACCCCATCAGTCTACTCTCAATCATCAGTAAAGTGATGGACGATGCCATTGACAGTGCTATCAAGCAGCACTTACTCAGCAATAACCTGCTCAGTGACGCTCAGTTTGGGTTCCGCCAGGGCCACTCAGCTCCTGACCTCATTACAGCCTTGGTCCAAACATGGATAAAAAAGCTGAACTCAAGAGGTGAGGTGAGGCATCAAGGAAGCATTTGACTGAGTCCTAGCAAAATTGAAGTCAATGGGAATCAACGCGAAAACTCTTCGCTGGTTGGAGTCATACCTGGCGCGAAGGAAGATGGTTGTGGTTGTTGGAAGTCAATCATCTCAGTCCCAGGACATCACTGCAGGAGTTCCTCAGGGTAGTGTCCTAGGCCCAACCATCTTCAGCTGCTTTATCAATGACCATCATAAGGTCAGGATTATCCCAAAAATGGAAATATCATCTCTACATCTACTCTATCAAACCTCTTCATAATTTTAAAGATCTCTATTAGGTCCCCTCTCAACCTTCTCTTGTGGAGAGAAAAAGGCCCCAGACCGTTCAGTCGTTCCTGATGGGAACAACCTCTCAGTTCTGGTATCAACCTTGTAAATCTTCTTAGCCCTTATTCCAGTGCCTCTGTTCTGATGATATGGAGACCAGATCTATGCATAGTGTGGTCTAACCAAATTTCCGTACAAGTGTATCTGTAGGCACAACTCACGAGAGACTTTTTTCGTAACTACTACCTGTGAACACAGCAGGAACACTTCATGGTGTTATGTTTGCCCTTTTCCACAAATAGCAAATTAGTCATTTTATTTTCAAAATCAACGCCCTGTGAAACTCAGCATTTATGCCTGGTGGCTGCCCTGGTTGTCCTTCTGCAACCCTGCTCATCTTCCATTGTGTCAAGTATGACTCCATACATTCGAGAGTTTGCCCCTTGATCTCCACTGGTCTCAGTTTTACCAGTGCTCCTTGATAGCACAGAAGTTCAATCCTGCCTTGATATCAAAGGTATCAAGGTATCACTCACTCTCACCTCTCCTCTGGCCTCCAGCTCCTGTTTGATGTCAAAGGGCACTCACTCTCACCTCTCCTCTGGCCTCCAGCTCCTGTTTGATGTCAAAGGTCACTCACTCTCACTTCTCCTCTGACCTCCAGCTCCTGTGAGCATATGTGGATGTAGGTTGTGTTGTGTTTTGGAGCCTTGGTTCTGGTAGAGCCCCCAGGCTAGGTGCTACTTAATGGCATGATTGCTGACTCCTTCCTTCACTTTGCTGATAATCTGGGAAGTGTTTGATGAGGTGGTAATTAGCTTTATTAGATTTGTTCTGCTTTTTGTGATTTTCCACATTGTAGCTTCACTCGGCTGGTACTTCATTCCAAGATATGCCTTATGTTGTTTCTGGTCATTCTAACAATCTCTTAATGGAACAGTGTCTTGGCTGTAAAGTACTTTGGGACATCCTGATGTTGTGAAAAACACTATAGAAATGCAAGCCTTTCTTTCTTGCATTGTACAAAATTCCAAAGGACCAAAACTATTCCAATTCAGTCCAACTCTACATAATTCCGAATCAAGTAAAACTGTTACAATACAAAATACTTCATTAAGCAGAAAAATGTTCCCTACTTAGCTGCATTGTAATCCTCAGCAACGACCACTGCATCAGGTCAGTCCACAGGCCCAATTTGCTCAGAGGCACAAGTCAATTTGAGGTCGATTGACTTAATCAAACATGTTCGTATTTTCTGTTTAGACTGCATTCTGAAACAAAGGAGGAAAACTTGATAAGGCCTGAAAATGGGCACAGGGATCGTGATGTATGATTAACCCATGCCTAATCATTCCAATATCGGTAGCATGCAAACTCCTTGCTGCCTACTCATTTACATAATTGTACCGTGCAGCCAGCACTAAGCACACTGCAGAGTGGCTGCATGCCTGAGTAGGGGACGCAAAAATCCGAAAAGTCTAGCACGTGTTCAGGCTAATGTGCACTTCTTAAAGTCAGCCTGCACCTTTAAAAGGGGAGGTGCATTTTGGCTGGAGCAGGTGCTGGAAGTCATTCTAGAAGTCTGTTTGACATGGGAAGGCACAGGAATGGAACAGCCTGACATAGTCATACTGACAGAATCATACCTTACAGACAATGTCCCAGACACTGCCATCACCATCCCCGGGTATGTCCTGTCCCACTGGCAGGATAGACCCAGCAGAGCTGGCGGCACAGTAGTATACAGTAGGGAGGGAGTTGCTCTGGGAGCCCTCAACATCAACTCTGGACCCAGTGAAGTCTCATGGAATCAGATCAAACATGAGCAAGGAAACCTCCTGCTGATTACCACCTACCGCCCTCCCTCAGCTGATGAATCAGTACTCCTCTATGTTGAACACCACTTGGAGGAAGCACTGAGGGTAACAAGGGCACAGAATGTACTCTGGGTAGGGGACTTCAATGTCCATCACCAAGAGTGGCTCGGTAGCACCACTACTGACCGAGCTGGCCAAGTCCTAAATACATAGCTGCTAGACTGACACTGCAGCAGGTGGTGAGGGAACCAACAAGAGGGAAAAACATACTTGACCTTGTCCTCACCAATCTGCCTGCCGCAGATCCATCTGTCCATGACTGTATTGGTAGGAGTGACCACCGCACAGTCCTTGTGGAGACGAAGTCCCGCCTTCACATTGAGGATACCCTCCATAGTGTTGTGTGGCACTATCACCGTGCTAAATGGGATAGATTTCGAACAGATCTAGCAATGCAAAACTGGGCATCCATGAGGCGCTGTGGGCCATCAGCAGCAGCAGAATTGTACTCAACCACAATCTGTAACCTCATGGCCCGGCATATCCCCCACTCTACCATTACCATCAAGCCAGGAGACCAACCCTGGTTCAATGAAGAGTGCAGGAGGGCATGCCAGGAGCAGCACCAGGCATACCTCAAAATGAGGTGTCAACCTAGTGAAGCTACAACCCAGGACTATTTGCATGTCAAACAACGTAAGCAGCATGCAATAGACAGAGCTAAGCGATCCCATAACCAAAGGATCAGATCTAAGCTCTGCAGTCCTGTCACATCCAGTCATGAATGGTGGTGGACAATTAAACAACTAACTGGAGGAGGTCGCTCCACAAATATCCCAATCCTCAATGATGGGGGAGCCCAGCACATCAGTGCGAAAGATAAGGCTGAAGCATTTGCAACAATCTTCAGCCAGAAGTGCTGAGTCGATGATCCATCTCGGCCTCCTCCTGAAGTCCCAGTATTACAGATGCCAGACTTCAGCCAATTCGATTCACTCCACGTTATATCAAGAAACGACTGAAGGCACTGGATACTGCAAAGGCTATGGGTCCTGACAATATTCCGGCAATTGTACTGAAGACCTGTGCTCCAGAACTTGCCACGCCCCTAGCCAAGCTGTTCCAGTACAGCTACAACACTGGCATCTACCCTGCAATGTGGAAAATTGCCCAGGTATGTCCTATACACAAAAAGCAGGACAGGTCCAACCTGGCCAATTACCGCCCCATCAGTCTACTCTCAATCATCAGTAAAGTGATGGAAGGTGTCATCGACAGTGCTATCAAGCAGCACTTGCTTAGTAATAACCTGCTCAGTGATGCTCAGTTTGGGTTCCGCCAGGGCCACTCAGCTCCGGACCTCATTACAGCCTTGGTTCAAACATGGACAAAAGAGCTGAACTCAAGAGGTGAGGTGAGAGTGACTGCTCTTGACATCAAGGCAGCATTTGACTGAGTTTGGCATCAAGGAGCCCTCGCAAAACTGGAGTCAATGGGAATCAGGAGGAAAACTCTCCGCTGGTTGGAGTCATACCTAGCGCAAAGGAAGATGGTTGTGGTTGGTGGAGGTCAATCAACTCAGCTCCAGGACATTACTGCAGGAGTTCCTCAGGGTAGTGTCCTAAGACCAACCATCTTCAGCTGCTTCATCAATGACCTTCCTTCAATCATAAGGTCAGAAGTGGGAATGTTCACTGATGATTGCACAATGTTCAGCACCATTCACGACTCCTCAGATACTGAAGCAGTCCGTGTAGAAATGCAGCAAGGCCTGGACAATATCCAGGCTTGGGCTGATAAGTGGCAAGTAACATTCGTGCCACACAAGTGCCAAGCAATGACCATCTCCAACAAGAGAGAATCTAACCATCTCCCCTTGACAATCAATGGCACTACGATTGCTGAATTCCCCCACTATCAACATCCTGGGGCTTACCATTGACCAGAAACTGAACTATAGTAGCTATCAGAGCTGGTCAGAGGCTGGGAATCCTGCGGTGAGTAATTCACCTCCTGACTCCCCAAAGCCTGTCCACCATCTACAAGACACAAGTCAGGAGTGTGATGGAATACTCTCCACTTGCCTGGATGGGTGCAGCTGCAACAATACTCAAGAAGCTTGACAACATCCGGGACAAAGCAGCCCGCTTGATTGGCACTCCATCCACAAACATTCACTCCCTCCATCACCGACGCACAGTGGCAGCAGTGTGTACCATCTACAAGATGCACTGCAGCAACGCACCAAGGCTCCTTAGACAGCACCTTCCAAACCTGCGACTTCTACCAACTAGAAGGACAAAGACAGAAAATGCATGGGAACATCACCATCTGCAACTACCCCTCTAAGCCACACACCATCCTGGCTTGGAACTATATCGCCGTTCCTTCACTGTCACTGGGCCAAAAGCCTGGAACTCCCTTCCCAACAGCACCGTGGGTGTATCCATGTTACATGGACTGCAGTGGTTCAAGAAGGCAGCTCACCACCACCTTCTCAAGGGCAATTAAGGATGGGCAATAAATGCTGTCCTAGCCAGTGCCGCCCACATTCCAGGAATGAATTTTAAAAAAGAGAGCGTGCTCCAGGTTTTCCAACAGCATTGGAGGCCTTGGTGCAGGAGGTGAACAGGAGGGGAGGGGTCCAGGAGACCCTCTTAGACAAACTGAGAAAGCAATGGGAGCCATTCAGGTCAATGCCAGGAGCTTAGCTCCGAGAACCTGCTGTTCTGTTGAAAGAAGTTCAATGATCTCACACAAGTGGTTAAGGTCAGTGAATGCATCTTCAAATGTCATATCCTATCGACTGCACCACTAGCTTCAGGCAATGCTCAATGTACCACTGTCATTCACTTACCAACAATCTCTATCAATCATGACTCATATTGAACATTCATGGCTTCACTTCACCCTCATACACTTGACATTGCTGCAAGCCTCACACCCACATGCTTGCACTGCTTGCACACATTGCCAGCTATTTAACTATGACAGCCACATCACCTAAACATATTGTAATCACACTGATGGACACATTTCTCTTTCTTGCAGAACAAGATGGCGCATAACTGAAAACAGAAGCAGCTACCCGGCAGGGAACAGGCTCGGCTACATATCCTTACCCCCATGGAGGAGACAATGCTCGTCATCATTGGAGTGGCCATGACTAAGGCCAAGGCCAGAGGCAGGGCTGAAACCATCAAAGATGGCGGTATGCCCATACCTAATCCTCATTCTGTCATTCCATTTCCCCATCATCCAACAGTCTCTTCTGATTTCCATGTTGCAGATGGTGTAAGTAAACACCTCTTGCTTTCCACCCACTCCCCTCACTGCAACACTACCTTTGTGCTTTTCTCCTTTCAGATACCCAAGAACATCAATCTGGCCAGCCAGTGGTGAACATGGAGGTGGAAGTGCAGGAAGTCAGCGATGTAGAAACACCATCACTCACTCTCACACTTGCAACCACCAGCTCAGATACTGACACAGTGTGTACTTTAGAGAGTAGCTTAGAGATGGGACCTGCATGTGATGAGACACCAGGCATGAGTAGCCTGTAGTTAGGGCAGTGGACAAACGTAGAATAGGTGCAAGCTCGCCATGCTAGCTCAGACTGCTGCCACATAGCTGCAGTACTCAGGTTCAAAGGAGCTTGAAAGGTATTGCAGCAGTCCAGCAATCTGTCCTCCAACACATTTCTCGAATTGCTGAGGCACCGCTCTGGGTGAGTGTCAATGACACCATGGAGAGTGAACCTGCTGTCCTCTCTCAGGATAACAGTTTTCGTGTTCCCCTCACTGTGCCTCCTCCACTGCCCTTGTCAGCCAGCCTGTCCAGGGTGCTGCTGCCCATGCCGAGACAATCCAGAGACAGGCCTTTTAGGCCAGAGTTGCTTGAGGTAATCCTACAAGGCCATCGGCAGTCTCCCCCATTGGAAGACAGCAGCCTTCTACAGCCATGCTGCAGCCACTGGGGTAGCACTGTGTAGAAGCACTAGGACAGACAAAGGCAAATGGAAGACAGGCAGGAAGGGAATGTACAAGGGTGATTAGTTGACTTTTGTATGGAATATTGGATGGTTTGTTTGATAAAGTTGATTTGGAATGTTTGATTTAATTTCAGCATTGTGGCCAAGAGGACAATGTGACAGTCAGTGACAGAGGGAAGGTAAGGTGTGGGACTGTTGAAGGATGGGGAATTGAAGTTGTGTTCACTGGTACCGTAGTCACATGAGCCGATTACAGACAACCTGACCGGAAAGTGGATGTGTTGGTTGCCTCCTTCCTCTTCCTCCTCCTCAGCTGTTCACCCTGTACCTGATAGCAAGGGCAGTGCCCTCACCGTAGTGAGGTTGTGCAGGATGGAGCAGACCACGACAAATCATGACACATGTTCTGCCGAGTTCTGCAGACTCCTTTAGAGCAGTCCAGGCAGCGTCATTGTTATTTAGGTGCTCTGCTGGATGACGTTTTGCATAGCAGCATGGCTCCTGTTATTTGCATCTTGCATATGTGTGCATGGGTTGTGCACTGGATTCATGAGCCATGTGCTGAGCGAATAGCCCCTATCTCTCAGTAATCACCCTTTGGTTTGACTTGGTGGCTCCAAGACTGATGGTATAGTGGACTGGTGCAGAATAATGGCATTGTGACTGCTGCCAGCATACCGGACATTCACCAGCAGGATGTGCTGAGTGTGGACACACACAGTGGAGGCAGTGGAGCTCTTTGTGGTTGAGGTACTTCTGTCCATTGAGTTGTGACAGCCACATAGCCAGGTGAGTGCAGTTGACAGCACCCTGCACCATGTGAAGGCATTTGCACATTCTGCCTGCTTCTTTCTGGTCAGAAAGAATACTATATACTCAGCTCTTCTGTGTCAGTGACCTCCTCATATAGCATGGGACGGCAAACTGGGACACAGTAGAGATCTCGACTGCTACAGCTTGGAAGGACGTGGCCTTCACCTGAGGTCCCCGGCATCACAGATGTGCTGCTGATACCCCCCCCACACCCCTGCCTGGAGTCCTTGCACTGCTAACCCCAGATGTTAGTAAGGAGGACTTCGCAGGGTCGACAGGGCTGGGTTTGCCGTAGTCGTTTCCGGTGCCTAGGTCGATGCCAGGTAGTCCGTCTGGTTTTATTCCTTTTCGACTTTAGTGTGGTGGTTTTGTACAACTGAGTGGTTTGCTAGGCCATTTCAGAGGACAGTTTAAGAGTTAACCACATTGCTGTGGGTCTGGAGTCACATGCAGAACAGACCAGGTAAGGACGGCAGATTTCCTTCCCGAAAGGACGATAGTGAACCAGATGGGTTATGGTTGCAGCTCCCCGTGGCCTGCAGTGTGACAGGGAGGAGCAGAGGCAGCAGAGATGGGAAGCTGTGTACAGAGGGAGGAGGAGGAGGGCTCTCAACAGGAGGCCGTACCCACCTAGGATCCTCAGAGAGCACGTCTCCTGCCTAAACCTCAGATATCACCAATATTTCTCACTTTGCTGTGCTTCGCTGTATCCAGCAAGTCACAAAGGTCCTGCCCACAAGGACAGGGGACGTCATTGTTTTCTATCAAAGCAGAGAGAAGTAGGAGGAGCAGGCAGGAGGCTTTGCCAGGATAGTGCGATTTCCAATGGTGCAGGGAGACATAGACTGCATGCAGGTAGTTTTGATGGTGCCACATCTAATCAGGGAGATGTACCACAACCGCAAAAGGTTCCACTCGCTGAATGTGCAATTGGTGTGCCACCACACTGAGACCATCATGTTGGTGAATGCCTGCTATCCTGGCAGCAGTCAAAATGCTTTTATTCTGCACCAGTCAGCCATTTCTGCCATCTTCGAGCTGCCATGTCAACCTTGCTCAGTGACGAAGGCTACCCACTCTATGCATGGCCTGACTCCCATCCACCACTCATCCACACATGGACAGTGTTCCCACAAGGAGAGCCATGCTGTGACCAGGACCATCATGAAGCAGATCATCAGCATCCTCAAATAATGATTCTGCTACTTGGACTGCACCATCTGGGCTTGGGCGGCAGTAGTCTGGGCTGGCTGGCTGAGCGGCATCAACAAGGGCACTGGCAGAGGGACAGTAATGGGAGGATGAATGCTGTTATCTTGAGAGAATACAGCAGGTTTGTGCTCGAAGGAGTTACTGCCCCCCTGCCCCCCGGGGTAGCACCTCAGCAATCCTGGAAATGTGATGGAGGACAGATTACTGGACTGCTGTGAGAGCCTGCATGCTCCTTTCAGCACTGGTATCTGCAGCCATGATGGCAGCAGTCCGAGCCTTCGTGGCAACAAGTTGGGCTCGCACAGCAACAAGCAGCAATCTCATGACCTGAGTCTAAGCTTCCACTGCAGAACTCAGATGTTGGATAGTTTCTGCCTGAGCTGCAGCAGAAGCTGAGACGTCAGCTATCAGACGCTGCATCGCGGCTGGGTCTGCTTGTGCCGGCATGGAGTTGGCCACCACTTCCACACTGGAAAGGACGGGCTGCAAGCTCTCACCAAGTCCTGTACCATGTTGGGGCTGGACTCCTCCATGCTCCTTGACAGTGACAACAGGCTCTCTGGCAGGCCTGCCAATGCAGTGAGCATTTATTTCCTAGTGCCTGCCCATCGGACTCCTTCTGTGCACCGCCCCCAGCTCCGCCCCCCCCCCCCACCCAACCCCCCACTCCCGTCCCCCATCCAAGTCCTCATTTGAGTCCTGTCTAGCAAAAGGTTGTCTCCCTCCAGGGAGCTGGCACACGTGATCCTTCCCCCTGGCATTGTTGCAGTCCACTCAGGAGGGTGACTCACCACATACTCTATACACAGTGCCAGTATCTGAGCTGGTGTCAGATCGAGTGACAGTGTTTCTTTATCAGACGCCCGCTCTTCTTCTCACCCATCTCAGTGAGGCTGCACTTGCTGGCCAGGCAGCAGGTCTTGGGGTGAGGGACGTCGGGGGGAGGCGGCTGTGTGGATGGAAAGCAAGAGGTGCATCATCACACCAGCTGCAGCTTGTACTTCATTCCAGATTATGGGATGAGGTGAAGTGGGATTTGGGAAGGTGTTTAAGGCAGGAACATACTTGTTCCATGTGGCTAAAGCCTTTATATGCACATAATGACATCAGAAGTCACATGTGTACGGCAAGCCAATATGTACAAAGCTGTTGATCCAAACATCCCCCCTTTCATAAAACAAATTTACATGCACAATTGTTTGCTTGGTCTGAGCAAGGTGTTTATCTGTCAGATTCAATATCTCTCTACTGGGTTGATGACTTCCAGAGCATGTGGTGTTGCTTCTTGTTGAATCAGGAAGATTTTGCACTCTGTACGAGCATCATCAACTTCCTTCAAAGGGAGTGCAGCTCTTGACAGCATGTCAGTGATGTACAGCATCTTCCCTTGCTTGTACTTCACTTCCAAGTGATATCTCTGCAAACCAAGTAACATCCTTTGCAAACACTTTGGAGCAAATAGGAAACTATCAAAATCCTCTCAGATCCCAGCAACTCACTTCAGACATCATCTTCCATGTGTTGTATAAAATGGCTAAAACCAAACGTGTTTATATGCATCCGCTGACATCAGAGGTTAGATTAGATTAGATTAGATTAGAGATACAGCACTGAAACAGGCCCTTCGGCCCACCGAGTCTGTGCCGACCATCAACCACCCATTTATACTTCTTTTGGGCCTCCTTATCTCGAGAGACAATGGATACGCGCCTGGAGGTGGTCAGTGGTTTGTGAAGCAGCGCCTGGAGTGGCTATAAAGGCCAATTCTGGAGTGACAGGCTCTTCCACAGGTGCTGCAGAGAAATTTGTTTGTTGGGGCTGTTGCACAGTTGGCTCTCCCCTTGCGCCTCTGTCTTTTTTCCTGCCAACTACTAAGTCTCTTCGACTCGCCACAATTTAGCCCTGTCTTTATGGCTGCCCGCCAGCTCTGGCGAATGCTGGCAACTGACTCCCACGACTTGTGATCAATGTCACACGATTTCATGTCGCGTTTGCAGACGTCTTTATAACGGAGACATGGACGGCCGGTGGGTCTGATACCAGTGGCGAGCTCGCTGTACAATGTGTCTTTGGGGATCCTGCCATCTTCCATGCGGCTCACATGGCCAAGCCATCTCAAGCGCCGCTGACTCAGTAGTGTGTATAAGCTGGGGGTGTTGGCCGCTTCAAGGACTTCTGTGTTGGAGATATAGTCCTGCCACCTGATGGCAAGTATTCTCCGAAGGCAGCGAAGATGGAATGAATTGAGACGTCGCTCTTGGCTGGCATACGTTGTCCAGGCCTCGCTGCCGTAGAGCAAGGTACTGAGGACACAGGCCTGATACACTCGGACTTTTGTGTTCCGTGTCAGTGCGCCATTTTCCCACACTCTCTTGGCCAGTCTGGACATAGCAGTGGAAGCCTTACCCATGCGCTTGTTGATTTCTGCATCTAGAGACAGGTTACTGGTGATAGTTGAGCCTAGGTAGGTGAACTCTTGAACCACTTCCAGAGCGTGGTCGCCAATATTGATGGATGGAGCATTTCTGACGTCCTGCCCCATGATGTTCGTTTTCTTGAGGCTGATGGTTATTGCAAATTCATTGCAGGCAGACGCAAACCTGTCGATGAGACTCTGCAGGCATTCTTCAGTGTGAGATGTTAAAGCAGCATCGTCAGCAAAGAGGAGTTCTCTGATGAGGACTTTCCGTACTTTGGAGTTCGCTCTTAGCCGGGCAAGGTTGAACAACCTGCCCCCTGATCTTGTGTGGAGGAAAATTCCTTCTTCAGAGGATTTGAACGCATGTGAAAGCAGCAGGGAGAAGAAAATCCCAAAAAGTGTGGGTGCGAGAACACAGCCCTGTTTCACACCACTCAGGATAGGAAAGGGCTCTTAGATTAGAGATACAGCACTGAAACAGGCCCTTCGGCCCACCGAGTCTGTGCTGACCATCAACCACCCATTTATACTAATCCTACACTAATCCCATATTCCTATCAAACATCCCCACCTGTCCCTATATTTCCCTACCACCTACCTATACTAGTGACAATTTGTAATGGCCAATTTACCTACCAACCTGCAAGTCTTTTGGCTTGTGGGAGGAAACCGGAGCACCCGGAGGAAACCCACGCAGACACAGGGAGAACTTGCAAACTCCACACAGGCAGTACCCAGAATCGAACCCGGGTCCCTGGAGCTGTGAAGCTGCGGTGCTAACCACTGCGCCACTGTGCCGCCCCTTGTGTATGGCAAGCCAAAGCGTACGGTTGGAACAGTCTCAGTAATTGTCGCACCAATAATTCCACACCAGTGTCTCTTCCAAGTTAGGAGATGCAGCCATGCCTGTTCTTCACTGATTCTTTGCTGTTCCCTCTTGTTATTTACCACCTCGTCTTGCAAGAGAGAGGGAAGAGTGTCAATGAGTATGTTGCGATGTGTTTGGGTGATGTGCCTGTCATAGCTGAATAGCTGGAAGTATGTGAATGCTTTGCGAGGCTTCCCGAAGTAGTAAGTGTGAGAGTGAGGTGGAGCATATGGAATGTTAGGCATCAGTCCTGATTGCTACAGATTTTTGCTGGGTGAGTAATGAGGGCACAGTGTGTCAGGTTGGTGCTGCAGTGGGGTGGAGATGGCATTGGAAGACACTTTCACCAGCCTTGGTCACTCGTGTGAGGTCATTGAACTTTGTCTGACACTGCATCTCAGAACTTGGGAGTCCCCTGTCTGGCCTGTTACTCCATTGCTCCTCAGAGAAACACTTTCACAGCCACTTCCAATACCTGCTGCAGCAGTTCGAGGTGCTGGCTGGCTTTAAGAAGTACAGGCTAGCTTTAATTGATGCTAGCCTTGCACGAACATGAGTCCCCGCTGAACACCATAATCAAACAGATGAGCAGGCAGCACAAAATTTGCATGCTGGTGACATCACTTCCATCATTCATGGGGCAATCACACATCATGATCCTGAACCTGCTAATGGGCCATTGCCAATATTTAGCCCAATTGGGTTATTCACTGAGTTGCTGAGCCATACCAAGGTCCCAGGTTCAAATCCCAGTCAGTGCTGTGTTGTCCGAGCTTGATCCAGTTACTGCAACTGATGTTGGGAAGAGGAAAGATGGCAGGAATTGCTACTCTTGCCCACTGTCTGTCAGGGTGGGTAATGAATGAAGGCAGGTAGTGGAATTGGCTGCGTTGCTGGTGTGACAGATGGTGGGGTGGGTACTGGTGCCTGAGTAACTGTGTCCTAACCCAAGTGGAGTTAGCACCTACATGAGAGGAAAGGGAGAAAATGGAAAGGGAAGGAAATAAAAGATAGAATATAGACACCTGATCAGTGGTTGGCCATGAGCTGTGTGCTTTCTGGGTTGCACGAGATTATGTATCTAATAGAGCAGGTTGAGGGGTCAGGATGTGCAGGATCATCAGGGATTTGTAGAGTGCTGTTACAGACAGGAAGTACATGGAGCTTTACCTGATTTTTTAGATCTTGCTCTCAGGATCTGTGCGTCTTGTGGGATTTTGCTGAGAATCACTGCTGTTTTTGTGGCTCCGACAATGTTTGTAGGCAGGAAACTGCAGAATATTGGCTCAGTAACAATGAAGAAGCAGTGATTTTTATACAGACCAGATGGTGTGCAATGTTTGGGTAATTTTGAGTTGCCACAATGTTGCTGCTTTGCTCTTTGATGGTGGTGGTCAAAGGGCTTGGAATTAAATCGATGTCTATTATATAAATTGATGTAGATAATTATCTTGCGTGTGCGTTTTAAGTTAATTATTGCTCATCCAGGCGAAGGATCTACTGAAGAATACTACAAGTGCTTTGTCAGTAGAGGCTTTTCAGGTATCAGCTTGGCTCAGGAGGTTCAAGCCTCACTCCAGGGACTTGGCTGGCACTTCATTGCAGTATTGAGGGAGTGCTGCACTGGCAGACGTGCTGTTCTCCAGATGAGACATTAAACTGAGGCCCCGTGTACTTGTTGCAGTTACAGGTGAAGGTTAAGAATCCCAGATTTGAAGAAGAGCAGAGAATGTTTGCCAACAGATTCGCACTTCATATATAGCGAATGACTTTGAAGAGTTGTAACTATTGTTAAAGGAATCATATTTCAAAATCAGCCATGAGCGGAATGAGGAGTTAACCTGCTTGTGAAGGGAGAAATGTTAGCCAAACACCAGATGAGCCCCCAGCTCTTCTTCTTTTCATAGGACCATGGGATTTTCCCAGATGGCAGCCTCAGATGTGATCACATCCAACTGGGGACCATCCAAGATCATGATGTCTCTCTGACATCCTGCAGCTGTTATCCAGCTGATCCCACATCATTTCGGCAGAATCCTGTCTCTCATCTGGAGGCTCAAATTCTCCTTTGGCACTGTCACCTGGGGTGGCCTGCAGACTGAAAGAAAACTGTCCAGCAGAAGCTGCTCTGCTCGGCTGATAGATGGAAACTGGCATGGCTTCTAGAAAAATCCAGTGATGCAACAATCAATGCAGAGCCACAAGCAGTGATCGTTGCTTGTCCAGAGTGACAGTTGGACAAGACAGTTTGAGAAGTGACAATAGGACTTGAGGATTTCCAATACTTACACATCTTTGCTTTGCTACACAGTCCTGACACAGATAACAGAGAAAGCAACAGATTTTCATTATGGTTTATCAATAAAACAACCAGTTGTCCATTATCGAGTGGAGTAGCTGAGTAAAACACTCCTCATAAACCACATCGAATGGAACGTGTGAGAAAAATACTCCTCATAAACCACATCGAATAGAACGTGTGAGAAAAACACTCCTCATAAACCATATCGAATGGAACGTGTGAGAAAAATACTCCTCATAAACCACATCGAATAGAATGTGTGAGAAAAACACTCCTCATAAACCACACTGAATGGAACGTGTGAGAAAAATACTCCTCATAAACCACATCGAATCGAACGTGACAGAAAAACACACCCCATAATCCACATCAAATAGAACGTGTGAGAAAAATACTCCTCACAAACCACATCGAATGGAACGTGTGAGAAAAATACACCTCATAAACCACATCGAATGGAACGTGTGAGAAAAATACTCCTCATAAACCACATCGAATAGAACGTGTGAGAAAAACACTCCTCATAAACCACATCGAATGGAATGTGAGACAAACACTCCTCATAATCCACATCAATAAGAACGTGTGAGAAAAACAATCCCCATAATCTACATCAAATAGAACGTGTGAGAAAAATACTCCTCAACAACCACATCAAATAGAACGTGTGAGAAAAAAACTCCCCATAATCCACATCAATAAGAACGTGTGAGAAAAACAATCCCCATAATCCACATCGAATGGAATGTGTGAGAAAAACACTCCTCCTCAACCACGTCGAAAAGAGCGTGTGAGAAAAACACTCCTCATGAACCGCATCGAATGGAATGTGTGAGAAAAACACTCCTCATAAACCACATCGAATGGAATGTGTGAGAAAAACACTCCTCATAAACCACATCGAATGGAATGCGTGAGAAAAACACTCCTCATAAACCACATCGAAAAGAGCGTGTGAGAATAACATTCCTCATAAACCACATCAAATGGAATGTGTGAGAAAAACACTCCTCATAAACCACATCGAATAGAGCATGTGAGAATAACATTCCTCATAAACCACATCGAATAGAGCGAGAGAAAAACACTCCTCAAAAAGCACATCGAAAAGAGCATGTGAGAAAAACACTCCTCATAAACCACATCGAAAAAAGCGTGTGAGAAAAACACTCCTCATAAACCACATCGAAAAGAGCATGTGAGAAAATCACTCCTCATCAACCACATCGAAAAGAGCATGTGAGAAAAACACTCCTCATAAACTACATCGATTGGAACGTGTGAGAAAAACAGTCCACACAAAACACAGCGAATGGAATGTGTGAGAAAAACACTCCACATAAACCACATCGAATGGAGCGTGTGAGAAAAACACTCCTGAGAAACCACATCGAATGGAGCGTGTGAGAAAAACACTCCTCATAAACCACATCGAATGGAGCGTGTGAGAAAAACACTCCTGAGGAACTACATCGAATGGAGCATGTGAGAAAAACACTCCTCATAAACCACATCGAATGGAGCATGTGAGAAAAACACTCCTCATAAACCGCATCGATTGGAACGTGTGAGAAAAACACTCCTCATAAAACACAGCGAATGGAACGTGTGAGAAAAACACTCCACATAAACCACATCGAATGGAATGTGTGAGAAAAACACTCCTCATAAACCACATCGAATGGAATGTGTGAGAAAAACACTCCTCATAAACCACATCGAATGGAATGTGTGAGAAAAACACTCCTCATAAACCACATCGAATGGAATGTCTGAGAAAAACACTCCTCAAAAACCACATTGAATGGAATGTGTGAGAAAAACACTCCACATAAACCACATTGAATGGAATGTGTGAGAAAAACACTCCACATAAACCACATTGAATGGAGTGTGTGAGAAAAACATTCCTCATCAACTACATCGAATGGAGCTTGTGAGAAAAGCACTCCTCATAAACCACATCGAATGGAATGTGTGAGAAAAACACTCCTCATAAACCACATCGAATGGAGCGTGTGAGAAAAACATTCCTCATAATCCACATCGAATGGAACGTGTGAGAAAAACACTCCTCATAAACCACATCGACTGGAGTGTGTGAGAAAAACACTCCTCATAAACCACATCGAATGGAGCGTGTGAGAAAAACATTCCTCATAATCCACATCGAATGGAACGTGTGAGAAAAACACTCCTCATAAACCACATCGAATGGAACGTGTGAGAAAAACACTCCTCAAAAACCACATCGAATGGAGCGTGTGAGAAAAACACTCCTCATAATCAACATCGAATGGAACGTGTGAGAAAAACACTCCTCATAAACCACATCGAATGGAGCGTGTGAGAAAAACATTCCTCATAATCCACATCGAATGGAACATGTGAGAAAAACACTCCTCATAAACCAGTTCGAATGGAATGTATGAGAAAAACACTCCTCATAAACCACATCGAATAGAGCATGTGAGAATAACATTCCTCATAAACCACATCGAATAGAGCGAGAGAAGAACACTCCTCATAAACCACATCGAATGGAACATGTGAAAAAAACACTCCTCATAAACCACATCGAATGGAATGTGTGAGAAAAACACTCCTCATAAACCACATCGAAAAGAGCATGTGCGAAAAACACTCCTCATAAACCACATCGAAAAGAGCATGTGAGAAAAACACTCCTCATAAACCACATCGAATAGAGCGAGAGAAGAACACTCCTCATAAACCACATCAAATAGAGCGAGAGAAAAACACTCCTCCTCAACCACATCGAATGGAGCGTGTGAGAAAAACACTCCTCATAAACCACATCGATTGGAACGTGTGAGAAAAACACTCCTCATAAAACACATCGAATGGAATGTGTGAGAAAAACACTCCTCATAAACCACATCGAATGGAACGTGTGAGAAAAACACTCCCCATAAACCACATCGATTGGAATGTGTGAGAAAAACACTCCTCATAAACCACATCGAATGGAACGTGTGAGAAAAACACTCCTCAACAACCACATCGAATGGAGCGTGTGAGAAAAACACTCCTCATAAACCACATCGAATGGAACGTGTGAGAAAAACACTCCTCAAAAACCACATCGAATGGAGCGTGTGAGAAAAACACTCCTCATAAACCACATCGAATGGAACGTGTGAGAAAAACACTCCCCATAAACCACATCGATTGGAATGTGTGAGAAAAACACTCCTCATAAACCACATCGAATGGAACGTGTGAGAAAAACACTCCTCAAAAACCACATCGAATGGAGCGTGTGAGAAAAACACTCCTCATAATCAACATCGAATGGAACGTGTGAGAAAAACACTCCTCATAAACCACATCGAATGGAGCGTGTGAGAAAAACATTCCTCATAATCCACATCGAATGGAACATGTGAGAAAAACACTCTTCATAAACCAGTTCGAATGGAATGTATGAGAAAAACACTCCTCATAAACCACATCGAATAGAGCATGTGAGAATAACATTCCTCATAAACCACATCGAATAGAGCGAGAGAAGAACACTCCTCATAAACCACATCGAATGGAACATGTGAAAAAAACACTCCTCATAAACCACATCGAATGGAATGTGTGAGAAAAACACTCCTCATAAACCACATCGAAAAGAGCATGTGCGAAAAACACTCCTCATAAACCACATCGAAAAGAGCATGTGAGAAAAACACTCCTCATAAACCACATCGAATAGAGCGAGAGAAGAACACTCCTCATAAACCACATCAAATAGAGCGAGAGAAAAACACTCCTCCTCAACCACATCGAATGGAGCGTGTGAGAAAAACACTCCTCATAAACCACATCGATTGGAACGTGTGAGAAAAACACTCCTCATAAAACACATCGAATGGAATGTGTGAGAAAAACACTCCTCATAAACCACATCGAATGGAACGTGTGAGAAAAACACTCCCCATAAACCACATCGATTGGAATGTGTGAGAAAAACACTCCTCATAAACCACATCGAATGGAACGTGTGAGAAAAACACTCCTCATAAACCACATCGAATGGAATGCGTGAGAAAAACACTCCTCATAATCCACATTGAATGGAACATGTGAGAAAAACGCTCCTCATAAACCACATCGAAAAGAGCGTGTGAGAATAACATTCCTCATAAACCACATCGAATGGAATGTGTGAGAAAAACACTCCTCAAAAACCACATCGAAAAGAGCGTGTGAGAATAACATTCCTCATAAACCACATCGAATGGAACGTGTGAGAAAAACACTCCTCATAATCCACATTGAATGGTACATGTGAGAAAAACACTCCTCATAAACCACATCGAAAAGAGCGTGTGAGAATAACATTCCTCATAAACCACATCGAATGGAATGTGTGAGGAAAACACTCCTCAGAAACCACGTCGAATTGAATGTGTGAGAAAAACACTCCCCATAAACCACATCGAAAAGAGCGTGTGAGAAAAACACTCCTCATAAACCACATCGAAAAGAGCGTGTAAGAAAAACAGTCCTCATAAACCACATCGAATAGAGCGAGAGAAAAACACTCCTCAAAAAGCACATCGAAAAGAGCATGTGAGAAAAACACTCCTCATAAACCACATCGAAAAAAGCGTGTGAGAAAAACACTCCTCATAAACCACATCGAAAAGAGCATGTGAGAAAAACACTCCTCATCAATCACATCGAAAAAAGCATGTGAGAAAAACACTCCTCATAAACTACATCGAAAAGAGCGTGTGAGAAAAACACTCCTCATAAACCACATCGAAAAGAGCGTGTGAGAAAAACACTCCTCATAAACCACATCGAATGGAGCATGTGAGAAAAACACTCCTCATAAACCACATCGAATGGAGCGTGTGAGAAAAACACTCCTCATACACCACATCGAAAAGAGCATGTGAGAAAAACACTCCTCATAAACTACATCGAAAAGAGCGTGTGAGAAAAACACTCCTCATAAACCACATCGAATGGAGCATGTGAGAAAAACACTCCTCATAAACCACATCGAATGGAGCGTGTGAGAAAAACACTCCTCATAAACCACATCGATTGGAACGTGTGAGAAAAACAGTCCACACAAAACACAGCGAATGGAACGTGTGAGAAAAACACTCCACATAAACCACATCGAATGGAGCGTGTGAGAAAAACACTCCTGAGAAACCACATCGAATGGAGTGTGTGAGAAAAACACTCCTCATAAACCACATCGAATGGAGTGTGTGAGAAAAACACTCCTGAGAAACCACATCGAATGGAGCGTGTGAGAAAAACACTCCTCATAAACCACATCGAATGGAGCGTGTGAGAAAAACACTCCTCATAAACCACATCGAATGGAATGTGTGAGAAAAACACTCCTCATAAACCACATCGAATGGAATGCGTGAGAAAAACACTCCTCATAAAGCACATCGAATGGAGTGTGTGAGAAAAACACTCCACATAAAACACATCGAATGGAATGAGTGAGAAAAACAGTCCTCATAAACCACATCGAAAAGAGCATGTGCGAAAAACACTCGTCATAAACCACATCGAAAAGAGCGTGTGAGAAAAACACTCCTCATAAACCACATCGAATAGAGCGAGAGAAGAACACTCCTCCTCAACCACGTCGAAAAGAGCGTGTGAGAAAAACACTCCTCATGAACCGCATCGAATGGAATGTGTGAGAAAAACACTCCTCATAAACCACATCGAATGGAATGTGTGAGAAAAACACTCCTCATAATCCACATTGAATGGAACATGTGAGAAAAACACTCCTCATAAACCACATCGAAAAGAGCGTGTGAGAATAACATTCCTCATAAACCACATCGAATGGAATGTGTGAGAAAAACACTCCTCATAAACCACATCGAATAGAGCATGTGAGAATAACATTCCTCATAAAACACATCGAATGGAATGTGTGAGAAAAACACTCCTCATAAACCACGTCGAATTGAATGTGTGAGAAAAACACTCCTCATAAACCACATAGAAAAGAGCATGTGAGAAAAACACTCCTCATAAACCACATCGAAAAGAGCGTGGAAGAAAAACAGTCCTCATAAACCACATCGAATAGAGCGAGAGAAAAACACTCCTCAAAAAGCACATCGAAAAGAGCATGTGAGAAAAACACTCCTCATAAACCACATCGAAAAAAGCGTGTGAGAAAAACACTCCTCATAAACCACATCGAAAAGAGCATGTGAGAAAATCACTCCTCATCAACCACATCGAAAAGAGCATGTGAGAAAAACACTCCTCATAAACCACATCGATTGGAACGTGTGAGAAAAACAGTCCACACAAAACACAGCGAATGGAACGTGTGAGAAAAACACTCCTCATAAACCACATCGAATGGAGCGTGTGAGAAAAACACTCCTCATAAACCACATCGATAGGAACGTGTGAGAAAAACAGTGCACACAAAACACAGCGAATGGAACGTGTGAGAAAAACACTCCTGAGAAACCACATCGAATGGAGCGTGTGAGAAAAACACTCCTGAGAAACCACATCGAATGGAGCGTGTGAGAAAAACACTCCTCATGAAACACAGCGAATGGAGCATGTGAGAAAAACACTCCTCATAAACCGCATCGATTGGAACGTGTGAGAAAAACACTCCTCATAAAACACAGCGAATGGAACGTGTGAGAAAAACACTCCACATAAACCACATCGAATGGAATGTGTGAGAAAAACACTCCTCATAAACCACATCGAATGGAATGTGTGAGAAAAACACTCCTCATAAACCACATCGAATGGAATGTCTGAGAAAAACACTCCACATAAACCACATTGAATGGAATGTGTGAGAAAAACACTCCACATAAACCACATTGAATGGAGTGTGTGAGAAAAACATTCCTCATAATCCACATCGAATGGAACGTGTGAGAAAAACACTCCTCATAAACCACATCGAATGGAACGTGTGAGAAAAACACTCCTCATAAACCACATCGAATGGAGCGTGTGAGAAAAACATTCCTCATAATCCACATCGAATGGAACGTGTGAGAAAAACACTCCTCATAAACCACATCGAATGGAACGTGTGAGAAAAACACTCCTCATAAACCACATCGAATGGAACGTGTGAGAAAAACACTCCTCATAAACCACATCGAATGGAGTGTGTGAGAAAAACACTCCTCATAATCAACATCGAATGGAACGTGTGAGAATAACATTCCTCATAAACCACATCGAATGGAGCGTGTGAGAAAAACATTCCTCATAATCCACATCGAATGGAACGTGTGAGAAAAACACTCCTCAAAAACCACATCGAATGGAGCGTGTGAGAAAAACACTCCTCATAATCAACATCGAATGGAACGTGTGAGAAAAACACTCCTCATAAACCACATCGAATGGAGCGTGTGAGAAAAACACTCCTCATAATCAACATCGAATGGAACGTGTGAGAATAACATTCCTCATAAACCACATCGAATGGAGCGTGTGAGAAAAACATTCCTCATAATCCACATCGAATGGAACGTGTGAGAAAAACACTCCTCATAAACCACATCGAATGGAACGTGTGAGAAAAACACTCCTCAAAAACCACATCGAATGGAGCGTGTGAGAAAAACGCTCCTCATAATCAACATCGAATGGAACGTGTGAGAAAAACACTCCTCATAAACCAGTTCGAATGGAATGTATGAGAAAAACACTCCTCATAAACCACATCGAATAGAGCATGTGAGAATAACATTCCTCATAAACCACATCGAATAGAGCGAGAGAACACTCCTCATAAACCACATCGAATGGAACATGTGAAAAAAACACTCCTCATAAACCAGTTCGAATGGAATGTATGAGAAAAACACTCCTCATAAACCACATCGAATGGAGCGTGTGAGAAAAACATTCCTCATAATCCACATCGAATGGAACATGTGAGAAAAACACTCCTCATAAACCAGTTCGAATGGAATGTATGAGAAAAACACTCCTCATAAACCACATCGAATAGAGCATGTGAGAATAACATTCCTCATAAACCACATCGAATAGAGCGAGAGAACACTCCTCATAAACCACATCGAATGGAACATGTGAAAAAAACACTCCTCATAAACCACATCGAATGGAATGTGTGAGAAAAACAGTCCTCATAAACCACATCGAATAGAGCATGTGAGAATAACATTCCTCATAAACCACATCGAATAGAGCGAGAGAACACTCCTCATAAACCACATCGAATGGAACATGTGAAAAAAACACTCCTCATAAACCAGTTCGAATGGAATGTATGAGAAAAACACTCCTCATAAACCACATCGAATGGAGCGTGTGAGAAAAACATTCCTCATAATCCACATCGAATGGAACATGTGAGAAAAACACTCCTCATAAACCAGTTCGAATGGAATGTATGAGAAAAACACTCCTCATAAACCACATCGAAAAGAGCATGTGCGAAAAACACTCCTCATAAACCACATCGAAAAGAGCATGTGAGAAAAACACTCCTCATAAACCACATCGAAAAGAGCGTGAGAAAAACACTCCTCATAAACCACATCGAAAAGAGCATGTGAGAAAAACACTCCTCATAAACCACATCGAATAGAGCGAGAGAAGAACACTCCTCATAAACCACATCAAATAGAGCGAGAGAAAAACACTCCTCCTCAACCACATCGAATGGAGCGTGTGAGAAAAACACTCCTCATAAACCACATCGATTGGAACGTGTGAGAAAAACACTCCTCATAAACCACATCGAATGGAACGTGTGAGAAAAACACTCCCCATAAACCACATCGATTGGAATGTGTGAGAAAAACACTCCTCATAAACCACATCGAATGGAACGTGTGAGAAAAACACTCCTCATAAACCACATCGAATGGAATGCGTGAGAAAAACACTCCTCATAATCCACATTGAATGGAACATGTGAGAAAAACGCTCCTCATAAACCACATCGAAAAGAGCGTGTGAGAATAACATTCCTCATAAACCACATCGAATGGAATGTGAGAAAAACACTCCTCAAAAACCACATCGAAAAGAGCGTGTGAGAATAACATTCCTCATAAACCACATCGAATGGAACGTGTGAGAAAAACACTCCTCATAATCCACATTGAATGGTACATGTGAGAAAAACACTCCTCATAAACCACATCGAAAAGAGCGTGTGAGAATAACATTCCTCATAAACCACATCGAATGGAATGTGTGAGGAAAACACTCCTCATAAACCACATCGAATGGAACGTGTGAGAAAAACACTCCTCATAAACCACATCGAATGGAACGTGTGAGAAAAACACTCCTCAAAAACCACATCGAATGGAGCGTGTGAGAAAAACGCTCCTCATAATCAACATCGAATGGAACGTGTGAGAAAAACACTCCTCATAAACCACATCGAATGGAGCGTGTGAGAAAAACATTCCTCATAATCCACATCGAATGGAACATGTGAGAAAAACACTCCTCATAAACCAGTTCGAATGGAATGTATGAGAAAAACACTCCTCATAAACCACATCGAATAGAGCATGTGAGAATAACATTCCTCATAAACCACATCGAATAGAGCGAGAGAACACTCCTCATAAACCACATCGAATGGAACATGTGAAAAAAACACTCCTCATAATCCACATCGAATGGAACGTGTGAGAAAAACACTCCTCATAAACCACATCGAATGGAACGTGTGAGAAAAACACTCCTCAAAAACCACATCGAATGGAGCGTGTGAGAAAAACGCTCCTCATAATCAACATCGAATGGAACGTGTGAGAAAAACACTCCTCATAAACCACATCGAATGGAGCGTGTGAGAAAAACATTCCTCATAATCCACATCGAATGGAACATGTGAGAAAAACACTCCTCATAAACCAGTTCGAATGGAATGTATGAGAAAAACACTCCTCATAAACCACATCGAATAGAGCATGTGAGAATAACATTCCTCATAAACCACATCGAATAGAGCGAGAGAACACTCCTCATAAACCACATCGAATGGAACATGTGAAAAAAACACTCCTCATAAACCACATCAAATGGAATGTGTGAGAAAAACAGTCCTCATAAACCACATCGAAAAGAGCATGTGCGAAAAACACTCCTCATAAACCACATCGAAAAGAGCATGTGAGAAAAACACTCCTCATAAACCACATCGAAAAGAGCGTGAGAAAAACACTCCTCATAAACCACATCGAAAAGAGCATGTGAGAAAAACACTCCTCATAAACCACATCGAATAGAGCGAGAGAAGAACACTCCTCATAAACCACATCAAATAGAGCGAGAGAAAAACACTCCTCCTCAACCACATCGAATGGAGCGTGTGAGAAAAACACTCCTCATAAACCACATCGATTGGAACGTGTGAGAAAAACACTCCTCATAAACCACATCGAATGGAACGTGTGAGAAAAACACTCCCCATAAACCACATCGATTGGAATGTGTGAGAAAAACACTCCTCATAAACCACATCGAATGGAACGTGTGAGAAAAACACTCCTCATAAACCACATCGAATGGAATGCGTGAGAAAAACACTCCTCATAATCCACATTGAATGGAACATGTGAGAAAAACACTCCTCATAAACCACATCGAAAAGAGCGTGTGAGAATAACATTCCTCATAAACCACATCGAATGGAATGTGTGAGAAAAACACTCCTCAAAAACCACATCGAAAAGAGCGTGTGAGAATAACATTCCTCATAAACCACATCGAATGGAACGTGTGAGAAAAACACTCCTCATAATCCACATTGAATGGAACATGTGAGAAAAACACTCCTCATAAACCACATCGAAAAGAGCGTGTGAGAATAACATTCCTCATAAACCACATCGAATGGAATGTGTGAGAAAAACACTCCTCATAAACCACGTCGAATTGAATGTGTGAGAAAAACACTCCCCATAAACCACATCGAAAAGAGCGTGTGAGAAAAACACTCCTCATAAACCACATCGAAAAGAGCGTGTAAGAAAAACAGTCCTCATAAACCACATCGAATAGAGCGAGAGAAAAACACTCCTCAAAAAGCACATCGAAAAGAGCATGTGAGAAAAACACTCCTCATAAACCACATCGAAAAAAGCGTGTGAGAAAAACACTCCTCATAAACCACATCGAAAAGAGCATGTGAGAAAAACACTCCTCATCAACCACATCGAAAAGAGCATGTGAGAAAAACACTCCTCATAAACTATATCGAAAAGAGCGTGTGAGAAAAACACTCCTCATAAACCACATCGAATGGAGCATGTGAGAAAAACACTCCTCATAAACCACATCGAATGGAGCGTGTGAGAAAAACACTCCTCATAAACCACATCGATTGGAACGTGTGAGAAAAACAGTCCACACAAAACACAGCGAATGGAACGTGTGAGAAAAACACTCCACATAAACCACATCGAATGGAGCGTGTGAGAAAAACACTCCTGAGAAACCACATCGAATGGAGTGTGTGAGAAAAACACTCCTCATAAACCACATCGAATGGAGTGTGTGAGAAAAACACTCCTGAGAAACCACATCGAATGGAGCGTGTGAGAAAAACACTCCTCATAAACCACATCGAATGGAGCGTGTGAGAAAAACACTCCTCATAAACCACATCGAATGGAATGTGTGAGAATAACACTCCTCATAAACCACATCGAATGGAATGCGTGAGAAAAACACTCCTCATAAAGCACATCGAATGGAGTGTGTGAGAAAAACACTCCACATAAAACACATCGAATGGAATGAGTGAGAAAAACACTCCTCATAAACCGCATCAAATGGAATGTGTGAGAAAAACACTCCTCATAAAAGCCACATCGAATGGAACGTGTGAGAAAAACACTCCACGTAAACCACATCGAATGGAATGTGTGAGAAAAACACTCCTCATAAACCACATCGAATAGAATGTGTGAGAAAAACACTCCACATAAACCACATCGAATGGAATGTGTGAGAAAAACACTCCACATAAACCACATCGAATGGAATGTGTGAGAAAAACACTCCTCATAAACCACATCGAATAGAACGTGTGAGAAAAACACTCCACGTAAACCACATCGAATGGAATGTGTGAGAAAAACACTCCTCATAAACCACATCGAATAGAATGTGTGAGAAAAACACTCCACGTAAACCACATCGAATGGAATGTGTGAGAAAAACACTCCTCATAAACCACATCGAATAGAATGTGTGAGAAAAACACTCCACATAAACCACATCGAATGGAATGTGTGAGAAAAACACTCCTCATAAACCACATCGAATAGAATGTGTGAGAAAAACACTCCACATAAACCACATCGAATGGAATGTCTGAGAAAAACACTCCACATAAACCACATTGAATGCAGCGTTTGAGAAAAACATTCCTCATAAACTACATCGAATGGAGCTTGTGAGAAAATCACTCCTCATAATCAACATCGAATGGAACGTGTGAGAAAAACACTCCACATAAACCACATTGAATGGAGCGTTTGAGAAAAACATTCCTCATAAACTACATCGAAGGGAGCTTGTGAGAAAAACACTCCTCATAAACCACATCGAATGGAGCGTGTGAGAAAAACATTCCTCATAATCCACATCGAATGGAACATGTGAGAAAAACACTCCTCATAAACCAGTTCGAATGGAATGTATGAGAAAAACTCTCCTCATAAACCACATCGAATAGAGCGAGAGAAGAACACTCCTCATAAACCACATCGAATGGAATGTGTGAGAAAAACAGTCCTCATAAACCACATCGAATGGAATGTGTGAGAAAAACAGTCCTCATAAACCACATCGAATAGAGCGAGAGAAGAACACTCCTCATAAACCACATCGAATGGAATGTGTGAGAAAAACACTCCTCATAAACCACATCGAATAGAGCGAGAGAAGAACACTCCTCCTCAACCACGTCGAAAAGAGCGTGTGAGAAAAACACTCCTCATGAACCGCATCGAATGGAATGTGTGAGAAAAACACTCCTCATAAACCACATCGAATGGAATGTGTGAGAAAAACACTCATAAACCACATCGAATAGAGCGAGAGAAGAACACTCCTCATAAACCACATCGAATGGAATGTGTGAGAAAAACAGTCCTCATAAACCACATCGAAAAGAGCATGTGCGAAAAACACTCGTCATAAACCACATCGAAAAGAGCGTGTGAGAAAAACACTCCTCATAAACCACATCGAATAGAGCGAGAGAAGAACACTCCTCCTCAACCACGTCGAAAAGAGCGTGTGAGAAAAACACTCCTCATGAACCGCATCGAATGGAATGTGTGAGAAAAACACTCCTCATAAACCACATCGAATGGAATGTGTGAGAAAAACACTCCTCATAAACCACATCGAATGGAATGTGTGAGAAAAACACTCCTCATAAACCACATCGAATGGAATGCGTGAGAAAAACACTCCACATAAACCACATCGAATGGAGCCTGTGAGAAAAAACACTCCTCATAAACCACATCGAATGGAGCATGTGAGAAAAACACTCCTCATAAACCACATCGAATGGAGCATGTGAGAAAAACACTCCTCATAAACCGCATCGATTGGAACGTGTGAGAAAAACACTCCTGAGAAACCACATCGAATGGAGCGTGTGAGAAAAAACACTCCTCATAAACCACATCGAATGGAGCGTGTGAGAAAAACACTGCTGAGAAACCACATCGAATGGAGCGTGTGAGAAAAACACTCCTCATAAACCACATCGAATGGAGCATGTGAGAAAAACACTCCTCATAAACCGCATCGATTGGAACGTGTGAGAAAAACACTCCTCATAAAACACAGCGAATGGAACGTGTGAGAAAAACACTCCTCATAAACCACATTGAATGGAATGTCTGTGAAAAACACTCCACATAAACCACATTGAATGGAATGTCTGAGAAAAACACTCCACATAAACCACATTGAATGGAATGTGTGAGAAAAACACTCCACATAAACCACATTGAATGGAGTGTGTGAGAAAAACATTCCTCATCAACTACATCGAATGGAGCTTGTGAGAAAAGCACTCCTCATAAACCACATCGAATGGAATGTGTGAGAAAAACACTCCTCATAAACCACATCGAATGGAGCGTGTGAGAAAAACATTCCTCATAATCCACATCGAATGGAACGTGTGAGAAAAACACTCCTCATAAACCACATCGACTGGAGTGTGTGAGAAAAACACTCCTCATAAACCACATCGAATGGAGCGTGTGAGAAAAACATTCCTCATAATCCACATCGAATGGAACGTGTGAGAAAAACACTCCTCATAAACCACATCGAATGGAACGTGTGAGAAAAACACTCCTCAAAAACCACATCGAATGGAGCGTGTGAGAAAAACACTCCTCATAATCAACATCGAATGGAACGTGTGAGAAAAACACTCCTCATAAACCACATCGAATGGAGCGTGTGAGAAAAACATTCCTCATAATCCACATCGAATGGAACATGTGAGAAAAACACTCCTCATAAACCAGTTCGAATGGAATGTATGAGAAAAACACTCCTCATAAACCACATCGAATAGAGCATGTGAGAATAACATTCCTCATAAACCACATCGAATAGAGCGAGAGAAGAACACTCCTCATAAACCACATCGAATGGAACATGTGAAAAAAACACTCCTCATAAACCACATCGAATGGAATGTGTGAGAAAAACACTCCTCATAAACCACATCGAAAAGAGCATGTGCGAAAAACACTCCTCATAAACCACATCGAAAAGAGCATGTGAGAAAAACACTCCTCATAAACCACATCGAAAAGAGCATGTGAGAAAAACACTCCTCATAAACCACATCGAATAGAGCGAGAGAAGAACACTCCTCATAAACCACATCAAATAGAGCGAGAGAAAAACACTCCTCCTCAACCACATCGAATGGAGCGTGTGAGAAAAACACTCCTCATAAACCACATCGATTGGAACGTGTGAGAAAAACACTCCTCATAAAACACATCGAATGGAATGTGTGAGAAAAACACTCCTCATAAACCACATCGAATGGAACGTGTGAGAAAAACATTCCCCATAAACCACATCGATTGGAATGTGTGAGAAAAACACTCCTCATAAACCACATCGAATGGAACGTGTGAGAAAAACACTCCTCATAAACCACATCGAATGGAATGCGTGAGAAAAACACTCCTCATAATCCACATTGAATGGAACATGTGAGAAAAACACTCCTCATAAACCACATCGAAAAGAGCGTGTGAGAATAACATTCCTCATAAACCACATCGAATGGAATGTGTGAGAAAAACACTCCTCAAAAACCACATCGAAAAGAGCGTGTGAGAATAACATTCCTCATAAACCACATCGAATGGAACGTGTGAGAAAAACACTCCTCATAATCCACATTGAATGGAACATGTGAGAAAAACACTCCTCATAAACCACATCGAAAAGAGCGTGTGAGAATAACATTCCTCATAAACCACATCGAATGGAATGTGTGAGAAAAACACTCCTCATAAACCACGTCGAATTGAATGTGTGAGAAAAACACTCCCCATAAACCACATCGAAAAGAGCGTGTGAGAAAAACACTCCTCATAAACCACATCGAAAAGAGCGTGTAAGAAAAACAGTCCTCATAAACCACATCGAATAGAGCGAGAGAAAAACACTCCTCAAAAAGCACATCGAAAAGAGCATGTGAGAAAAACACTCCTCATAAACCACATCGAAAAAAGCGTGTGAGAAAAACACTCTTCATAAACCACATCGAAAAGAGCATGTGAGAAAAACACTCCTCATCAACCACATCGAAAAGAGCATGTGAGAAAAACACTCCTCATAAACTATATCGAAAAGAGCGTGTGAGAAAAACACTCCTCATAAACCACATCGAATGGAGCATGTGAGAAAAACACTCCTCATAAACCACATCGAATGGAGCGTGTGAGAAAAACACTCCTCATAAACCACATCGATTGGAACGTGTGAGAAAAAACAGTCCACACAAAACACAGCGAATGGAACGTGTGAGAAAAACACTCCACATAAACCACATCGAATGGAGCGTGTGAGAAAAACACTCCTGAGAAACCACATCGAATGGAGTGTGTGAGAAAAACACTCCTCATAAACCACATCGAATGGAGTGTGTGAGAAAAACACTCCTGAGAAACCACATCGAATGGAGCGTGTGAGAAAAACACTCCTCATAAACCACATCGAATGGAGCGTGTGAGAAAAACACTCCTCATAAACCACATCGAATGGAATGTGTGAGAAAAACACTCCTCATAAACCACATCGAATGGAATGCGTGAGAAAAACACTCCTCATAAAGCACATCGAATGGAGTGTGTGAGAAAAACACTCCACATAAAACACATCGAATGGAATGAGTGAGAAAAACACTCCTCATAAAGCGCATCAAATGGAATGTGTGAGAAAAACACTCCTCATAAAAGCCACATCGAATGGAACGTGTGAGAAAAACACTCCACGTAAACCACATCGAATGGAATGTGTGAGAAAAACACTCCTCATAAACCACATCGAATAGAATGTGTGAGAAAAACACTCCACATAAACCACATCGAATGGAATGTGTGAGAAAAACACTCCACATAAACCACATCGAATGGAATGTGTGAGAAAAACACTCCTCATAAACCACATCGAATAGAACGTGTGAGAAAAACACTCCATGTAAACCACATCGAATGGAATGTGTGAGAAAAACACTCCTCATAAACCACATCGAATAGAATGTGTGAGAAAAACACTCCTCATAAAAGCCACATCGAATGGAACGTGTGAGAAAAACACTCCACGTAAACCACATCGAATGGAATGTGTGAGAAAAACACTCCTCATAAACCACATCGAATAGAATGTGTGAGAAAAACACTCCACATAAACCACATCGAATGGAATGTGTGACAAAAACACTCCACATAAACCACATCGAATGGAATGTGTGAGAAAAACACTCCTCATAAACCACATCGAATAGAACGTGTGAGAAAAACACTCCACGTAAACCACATCGAATGGAATGTGTGAGAAAAACACTCCTCATAAACCACATCGAATGGAATGTGTGAGAAAAACACTCCACATAAACCACATCGAATGGAATGTGTGAGAAAAACACTCCTCATAAACCACATCGAATAGAACGTGTGAGAAAAACACTCCACGTAAACCACATCGAATGGAATGTGTGAGAAAAACACTCCTCATAAACCACATCGAATGGAATGTGTGAGAAAAACACTCCTCATAAACCACATCGAATAGAATGTGTGAGAAAAACACTCCACATAAACCACATCGAATGGAATGTGTGAGAAAAACACTCCTCATAAACCACATCGAATAGAAATTGTGAGAAAAACACTCCACATAAACCACATCGAATGGAATGTCTGAGAAAAACACTCCACATAAACCACATTGAATGCAGCGTTTGAGAAAAACATTCCTCATAAACTACATCGAATGGAGCTTGTGAGAAAATCACTCCTCATAATCAACATCGAATGGAACGTGTGAGAAAAACACTCCACATAAACCACATTGAATGGAGCGTTTGAGAAAAACATTCCTCATAAACTACATCGAAGGGAGCTTGTGAGAAAAACACTCCTCATAAACCACATCGAATGGAGCGTGTGAGAAAAACATTCCTCATAATCCACATCGAATGGAACATGTGAGAAAAACACTCCTCATAAACCAGTTCGAATGGAATGTATGAGAAAAACTCCCCTCATAAACCACATCGAATAGAGCGAGAGAAGAACACTCCTCATAAACCACATCGAATGGAATGTGTGAGAAAAACAGTCCTCATAAACCACATCGAATGGAATGTGTGAGAAAAACAGTCCTCATAAACCACATCGAATAGAGCGAGAGAAGAACACTCCTCATAAACCACATCGAATGGAATGTGTGAGAAAAACACTCCTCATAAACCACATCGAATAGAGCGAGAGAAGAACACTCCTCCTCAACCACGTCGAAAAGAGCGTGTGAGAAAAACACTCCTCATGAACCGCATCGAATGGAATGTGTGAGAAAAACACTCCTCATAAACCACATCGAATGGAATGTGTGAGAAAAACACTCCTCATAAACCACATCGAAAAGAGCATGTGAGAAAAACACTCCTCATAAACCACATCGAAAAGAGCATGTGAGAAAAACACTCCTCCTCAACCACGTCGAAAAGAGCGTGTGAGAAAAACACTCCTCATGAACCGCATCGAATGGAATGTGTGAGAAAAACACTCCTCATAAACCACATCGAATGGAATGTGTGAGAAAAACACTCCTCATGAACCACATCGACTGGAGTGTGAGAAAAACACTCATAAACCACATCGAATAGAGCGAGAGAAGAACACTCCTCATAAACCACATCGAATGGAATGTGTGAGAAAAACAGTCCTCATAAACCACATCGAAAAGAGCATGTGCGAAAAACACTCGTCATAAACCACATCGAAATGAGCGTGTGAGAAAAACACTCCTCCTCAACCACGTCGAAAAGAGCGTGTGAGAAAAACACTCCTCATAAACCACATCGAATGGAATGTGTGAGAAAAACACTCCTCATAAACCACATCGAATGGAATGTGTGAGAAAAATACTCCACATAAACCACATCGAATGGAGTGTGTGAGAAAAACACTCCTGAGAAACCACATCGAATGGAGCGTGTGAGAAAAACACTCCTCATAAACCACATCGAATGGAGCATGTGAGAAAAACACTCCTCATAAACCGCATCGATTGGAACGTGTGAGAAAAACACTCCTCATAAAACACAGCGAATGGAACGTGTGAGAAAAACACTTCACATAAACCACATTGAATGGAATGTGTGAGAAAAACACTCCACATAAACCACATTGAATGGAGTGTGTGAGAAAAACATTCCTCATCAACTACATCGAATGGAGCTTGTGAGAAAAGCACTCCTCATAAACCACATCGAATGGAGCGTGTGAGAAAAACATTCCTCATAATCCACATCGAATGGAACGTGTGAGAAAAACACTCCTCATAAACCACATCGACTGGAGTGTGTGAGAAAAACACTCCTCATAAATCACATCGAATGGAGCGTGTGAGAAAAACATTCCTCATAATCCACATCGAATGGAGCTTGTGAGAAAAGCACTCCTCATAAACCACATCGAATGGAGCGTGTGAGAAAAACATTCCTCATAATCCACATCGAATGGAACGTGTGAGAAAAACACTCCTCATCAACCACATCGAATGGGACGTGTGAGAAAAACACTCCTCAAAAACCACCTCGAATGGAGCGTGTGAGAAAAACATTCCTCATAAACCACATCGAATGGAGCGTGTGAGAAAAACATTCCTCATAATCAACATCGAATGGAACGTGTGAGAAAAACACTCCTCATAAACCACATCGAATGGAGCGTGTGAGAAAAACATTCCTCATAATCCACATCGAATGGAACATGTGAGAAAAACACTCCTCATAAACCAGTTCGAATGGAATGTATGAGAAAAACACTCCTCATAAACCACATCGAATAGAGCATGTGAGAATAACATTCCTCATAAACCACATCGAATAGAGCGAGAGAAGAACACTCCTCATAAACCACATCGAATGGAACATGTGAAAAAAACACTCCTCATAAACCACATCGAATGGAATGTGTGAGAAAAACACTCCTCATAAACCACATCGAAAAGAGCATGTGCGAAAAACACTCCTCATAAACCACATCGAAAAGAGCATGTGAGAAAAACACTCCTCATAAACCACATCGAAAAGAGCGTGTGAGAAAAACACTCCTCATAAACCACATCGAAAAGAGCATGTGAGAAAAACACTCCTCATAAACCACATCGAATAGAGCGAGAGAAGAACACTCCTCATAAACCACATCAAATAGAGCGAGAGAAAAACACTCCTCCTCAACCACATCGAATGGAGCGTGTGAGAAAAACACTCCTCATAAACCACATCGATTGGAACGTGTGAGAAAAACACTCCTCATAAACCACATCGAATGGAACGTGTGAGAAAAACACTCCCCATAAACCACATCGATTGGAATGTGTGAGAAAAACACTCCTCATAAACCACATCGAATGGAACGTGTGAGAAAAACACTCCTCATAAACCACATCGAATGGAATGCGTGAGAAAAACACTCCTCATAATCCACATTGAATGGAACATGTGAGAAAAACACTCCTCATAAACCACATCGAAAAGAGCGTGTGAGAATAACATTCCTCATAAACCACATCGAATGGAATGTGTGAGAAAAACACTCCTCAAAAACCACATCGAAAAGAGCGTGTGAGAATAACATTCCTCATAAACCACATCGAATGGAACGTGTGAGAAAAACACTCCTCATAATCCACATTGAATGGAACATGTGAGAAAAACACTCCTCATAAACCACATCGAAAAGAGCGTGTGAGAATAACATTCCTCATAAACCACATCGAATGGAATGTGTGAGAAAAACACTCCTCATAAACCACGTCGAATTGAATGTGTGAGAAAAACACTCCCCATAAACCACATCGAAAAGAGCGTGTGAGAAAAACACTCCTCATAAACCACATCGAAAAGAGCGTGTGAGAATAACATTCCTCATAAACCACATCGAATTGAATGTGTGAGAAAAACACTCCTCATAAACCACATCGAATAGAGCGAGAGAAAAACACTCCTCAAAAAGCACATCGAAAAGAGCATGTGAGAAAAACACTCCTCATAAACCACATCGAAAAAAGCGTGTGAGAAAAACACTCCTCATAAACCACATCGAAAAGAGCATGTGAGAAAAACACTCCTCATCAACCACATCGAAAAGAGCATGTGAGAAAAACACTCCTCATAAACTACATCGAAAAGAGCGTGTGAGAAAAACATTCCTCATAAACCACATCGAAAAGAGCATGTGAGAAAAACACTCCTCATAAACCACATCGAATGGAGCGTGTGAGAAAAACACTCCTCATAAACCACATCGAATGGAGCGTGTGAGAAAAACACTCCTCATAAACCACATCGAATGGAGCGTGTGAGAAAAACACTCCTCATAAACCACATCGATTGGAACGTGTGGGAAAAACAGTCCACACAAAACACAGCGAATGGAACGTGTGAGAAAAACACTCCTCATAAACCACATCGAATGGAGCGTGTGAGAAAAACACTCCTGAGAAACCACATCGAATGGAGTGTGTGAGAAAAACACTCCTCATAAACCACATCGAATGGAGTGTGTGAGAAAAACTCTCCTGAGAAACCACATCGAATGGAGTGTGTGAGAAAAACACTCCTCATAAACCACATCGAATGGAGCGTGTGAGAAAAACACTCCTGAGAAACCACATCGAATGGAGTGTGTGAGAAAAACACTCCTCATAAACCACATCGAATGGAGTGTGTGAGAAAAACACTCCTCAAAAACCACATCGAATGGAACGTGTGAGAAAAACTCTCCTCATAAAACACAGCGAATGGAACGTGTGAGAAAAACACTCCTCATAAACCACATAGAAAAGAGCATGTGAGAAAAACACTCCTCATAAACCACATCGAATGGAGCGTGTGAGAAAAACACTCCTCATAAACCACATCGATTGGAACGTGTGAGAAAAACACTCCTGAGAAACCACATCGAATGGAGCGTGTGAGAAAAACACTCCACATAAACCACATCGAATGGAGTGTGTGAGAAAAACACTCCTGAGAAACCACATCGAATGGAGCGTGTGAGAAAAACACTCCTCATAAACCACATCGAATGGAACGTGTGAGAAAAACACTCCTCATAAACCACATCGAATGGAGCGTGTGAGAAAAACTCTCCTCATAAAACACAGCGAATGGAACGTGTGTGAAAAACACTCCTCATAAACCACATCGAAAAGAGCATGTGAGAAAAACACTCCTCATAAACCACATCGAATAGAGCGAGAGAAAAACACTCCTCATAAACCACATCGAAAAGAGCATGTGAGAAAAACACTCCTCATCAACCACATCGAAAAGAGCATGTGAGAAAAACACTCCTCATAAACCACATCGATTGGAACGTGTGAGAAAAACAGTCCACACAAAACACAGCGAATGGAATGTGTGAGAAAAACACTCCTGAGAAACCACATCGAATGGAGCGTGTGAGAAAAACACTCCTCATAAACCACATCGAATGGAGCGTGTGAGAAAAACACTCCTGAGAAACCACATCGAATGGAGCGTGTGAGAAAAACACTCCTCATAAACCACATCGAATGGAACGTGTGAGAAAAACACTCCTCATAAACCGCATCGATTGGAACGTGTGAGAAAAACACTCCTCATAAACCACATCGAATGGAGTGTGTGAGAAAAACACTCCACATAAAACACATCGAATGGAATGTGTGACAAAAACACTCCTCATAAACCACATCGAATGGAGCGTGTGAGAAAAACACTCCACATGAAAGCCATATCGAATGGAATGTGTGAGAAAAACACACCTCAAAAACCACATCGAATGGAGTGTGTGAGGAAAACAGTCCTCATAAACCACATCGAATGGAATGTGTGTGAGAAAAACACTCCTCAAAAACCACATCAAATGGAATGTGTGAGAAAAACACACCTCAAAAACCACATCGAATGGAGTGTGTGAGGAAAACAGTCCTCATAAACCACATCGAATGGAATGTGTGAGAAAAACACTCCTCAAAAACCACATCGAACGGAGCGTGTGAGAAAAACACTCCTCAAAAACCACATCGAATGGAGTGTGTGAGAAAAACACTCCTCAAAAACCACATCGAATGTAATGTGTGAGAAAAACACACATCAAAAACCACATCGAATGGAATGTATGAGAAAAACACTCCTCATAAGCCACATCGAATAGAGCATGTGAGAATAACATTCCTCATAAACCACATCGAATAGAGCGAGAGAAGAACACTCCTCATAAACCACATCGAATGGAACATGTGAAAAAAACACTCCTCATAAACCACATCGAATGGAATGTGTGAGAAAAACACTCCTCATAAACCACATCGAAAAGAGCATGTGCGAAAAACACTCATCATAAACCACATCGAAAAGAGCATGTGAGAAAAACACTCCTCATAAACCACATCGAAAAGAGCGTGTGAGAAAAACACTCCTCATAAACCACATCGAAAAGAGCATGTGAGAAAAACACTCCTCATAAACCACATCGAATAGAGCGAGAGAAGAACACTCCTCATAAACCACATCAAATAGAGCGAGAGAAAAACACTCCTCCTCAACCACATCGAATGGAGCGTGTGAGAAAAACACTCCTCATAAACCACATCGATTGGAACGTGTGAGAAAAACACTCCTCATAAACCACATCGAATGGAACGTGTGAGAAAAACACTCCCCATAAACCACATCGATTGGAATGTGTGAGAAAAACACTCCTCATAAACCACATCGAATGGAACGTGTGAGAAAAACACTCCTCATAAACCACATCGAATGGAATGCGTGAGAAAAACACTCCTCATAATCCACATTGAATGGAACATGTGAGAAAAACACTCCTCATAAACCACATCGAAAAGAGCGTGTGAGAATAACATTCCTCATAAACCACATCGAATGGAATGTGTGAGAAAAACACTCCTCAAAAACCACATCGAAAAGAGCGTGTGAGAATAACATTCCTCATAAACCACATCGAATGGAACGTGTGAGAAAAACACTCCTCATAATCCACATTGAATGGAACACGTGAGAAAAACACTCCTCATAAACCACATCGAAAAGAGCGTGTGAGAATAACATTCCTCATAAACCACATCGAATGGAATGTGTGAGAAAAACACTCCTCATAAACCACGTCGAATTGAATGTGTGAGAAAAACACTCCCCATAAACCACATCGAAAAGAGCGTGTGAGAAAAACACTCCTCATAAACCACATCGAAAAGAGCGTGTGAGAATAACATTCCTCATAAACCACATCGAATTGAATGTGTGAGAAAAACACTCCTCATAAACCACATCGAATAGAGCGAGAGAAAAACACTCCTCAAAAAGCACATCGAAAAGAGCATGTGAGAAAAACACTCCTCATAAACCACATCGAAAAAAGCGTGTGAGAAAAACACTCCTCATAAACCACATCGAAAAGAGCATGTGAGAAAAACACTCCTCATCAACCACATCGAAAAGAGCATGTGAGAAAAACACTCCTCATAAACTACATCGAAAAGAGCGTGTGAGAAAAACATTCCTCATAAACCACATCGAAAAGAGCATGTGAGAAAAACACTCCTCATAAACCACATCGAATGGAGCGTGTGAGAAAAACACTCCTCATAAACCACATCGAATGGAGCGTGTGAGAAAAACACTCCTCATAAACCACATCGAATGGAGCGTGTGAGAAAAACACTCCTCATAAACCACATCGATTGGAACGTGTGAGAAAAACAGTCCACACAAAACACAGCGAATGGAACGTGTGAGAAAAACACTCCTCATAAACCACATCGAATGGAGCGTGTGAGAAAAACACTCCTGAGAAACCACATCGAATGGAGTGTGTGAGAAAAACACTCCTCATAAACCACATCGAATGGAGTGTGTGAGAAAAACTCTCCTGAGAAACCACATCGAATGGAGTGTGTGAGAAAAACACTCCTCATAAACCACATCGAATGGAGCGTGTGAGAAAAACACTCCTGAGAAACCACATCGAATGGAGTGTGTGAGAAAAACACTCCTCATAAACCACATCGAATGGAGTGTGTGAGAAAAACACTCCTCAAAAACCACATCGAATGGAACGTGTGAGAAAAACTCTCCTCATAAAACACAGCGAATGGAACGTGTGAGAAAAACACTCCTCATAAACCACATAGAAAAGAGCATGTGAGAAAAACACTCCTCATAAACCACATCGAAGGGAGCGTGTGAGAAAAACACTCCTCATAAACCACATCGATTGGAACGTGTGAGAAAAACACTCCTGAGAAACCACATCGAATGGAGCGTGTGAGAAAAACACTCCACATAAACCACATCGAATGGAGTGTGTGAGAAAAACACTCCTGAGAAACCACATCGAATGGAGCGTGTGAGAAAAACACTCCTCATAAACCACATCGAATGGAACGTGTGAGAAAAACACTCCTCATAAACCACATCGAATGGAGCGTGTGAGAAAAACTCTCCTCATAAAACACAGCGAATGGAACGTGTGAGAAAAACACTCCTCATAAACCACATCGAAAAGAGCATGTGAGAAAAACACTCCTCATAAACCACATCGAATAGAGCGAGAGAAAAACACTCCTCATAAACCACATCGAAAAGAGCATGTGAGAAAAACACTCCTCATCAACCACATCGAAAAGAGCATGTGAGAAAAACACTCCTCATAAACCACATCGATTGGAACGTGTGAGAAAAACAGTCCACACAAAACACAGCGAATGGAATGTGTGAGAAAAACACTCCTGAGAAACCACATCGAATGGAGCGTGTGAGAAAAACACTCCTCATAAACCACATCGAATGGAGCGTGTGAGAAAAACACTCCTGAGAAACCACATCGAATGGAGCGTGTGAGAAAAACACTCCTCATAAACCACATCGAATGGAACGTGTGAGAAAAACACTCCTCATAAACCGCATCGATTGGAACGTGTGAGAAAAACACTCCTCATAAACCACATCGAATGGAGTGTGTGAGAAAAACACTCCACATAAAACACATCGAATGGAATGTGTGACAAAAACACTCCTCATAAACCACATCGAATGGAGCGTGTGAGAAAAACACTCCACATGAAAGCCATATCGAATGGAATGTGTGAGAAAAACACACCTCAAAAACCACATCGAATGGAGTGTGTGAGGAAAACAGTCCTCATAAACCACATCGAATGGAATGTGTGTGAGAAAAACACTCCTCAAAAACCACATCAAATGGAATGTGTGAGAAAAACACACCTCAAAAACCACATCGAATGGAGTGTGTGAGGAAAACAGTCCTCATAAACCACATCGAATGGAATGTGTGAGAAAAACACTCCTCAAAAACCACATCGAACGGAGCGTGTGAGAAAAACACTCCTCAAAAACCACATCGAATGGAGTGTGTGAGAAAAACACTCCTCAAAAACCACATCGAATGTAATGTGTGAGAAAAACACACATCAAAAACCACATCGAATGGAATGTGTGAGAAAAACATTCCTCATAAACCACATCGACTGGAATGTGTGTGAGAAAAACACTCCTCAAAAACCACATCGAATGGAGTGTGTGAGAAAAACACTCCTCAAAAACCACATCGAATGGAATGTGTGTGAGAAAAACACTCCTCAAAAACCACATCGAATGGAATGTGTGTGAGAAAAACACTCCTCAAAAACCACATCGAATGGAGTGTGTGAGAAAAACACACCTCAAAAACCACATCGAATGGAATGTGTGAGAAAAACACTCCACAAAAACCACATCGAATGGAATGTGTGAGAAAAACACTCCTCAAAAACCACATCGAATGGAATGTGTGTGAGAAAAACATTCCTCAAACCCACATCGAATGGAGTGTGTGAGAAAAACACACCTCAAAAACCACATCGAATGGAATGTGTGAGAAAAACACACCTCAAAAACCACATCGAATGTAATGTGTGAGAAAAACACACCTCAAAAACCACATCGAATGTAATGTGTGAGAAAAACACACCTCAAAAACCACATCGAATGTAATGTGTGAGAAAAACACACCTCAAAAACCACATCGAATGTAATGTGTGAGAAAAACACACCTCAAAAACCACATCGAATGTAATGTGTGAGAAAAACACACCTCAAAAACCACATCGAATGTAATGTGTGAGAAAAACACTCCTCAAAAACCACATTGAATTGAGTGTGTGAGAAAAACACTCCTCAAAAACCACATCGAATGGAATGTGTGAGAAAAACACTCCTCAAAAGCCACTTCGAATGGAGTGTGTGAGAAAAACACTCCTCATAAACCACATCGAATGGAATGTGTGTGAGAAAAACACTCCTCAAAAACCACATCGAATGGAGTGTGTGAGAAAAACACTCCTCATAAACCACATCGAATAGAATGTGTGAGAAAAACACTCCTCAAAAACCACATCGAATAGAATGTGTGAGAAAAACACTCCTCATAAACCGCATCGAACGGAGCGTGTCAGAAAAACACTCCTCAAACCCACATCGAATGGAGTGTGTGAGAAAAACACACCTCAAAAACCACATCGAATGTAATGTGTGAGAAAAACACACCTCAAAAACCACATCGAATGTAATGTGTGAGAAAAACACACCTCAAAAACCACATCGAATGTAATGTGTGAGAAAAACACACCTCAAAAACCACATCGAATGTAATGTGTGAGAAAAACACACCTCAAAAACCACATCGAATGTAATGTGTGAGAAAAACACACCTCAAAAACCACATCGAATGTAATGTGTGAGAAAAACACACCTCAAAAACCACATCGAATGTAATGTGTGAGAAAAACACACCTCAAAAACCACATCGAATGTAATGTGTGAGAAAAACACTCCTCAAAAACCACATTGAATTGAGTGTGTGAGAAAAACACTCCTCAAAAACCACATCGAATGGAATGTGTGAGAAAAACACTCCTCAAAAGCCACATCGAATGGAGTGTGTGAGAAAAACACTCCTCATAAACCACATCGAATGGAATGTGTGTGAGAAAAACACTCCTCAAAAACCACATCGAATGGAGTGTGTGAGAAAAACACTCCTCATAAACCACATCGAATAGAATGTGTGAGAAAAACACTCCTCAAAAACCACATCGAATAGAATGTGTGAGAAAAACACTCCTCATAAACCGCATCGAACGGAGCGTGTCAGAAAAACACTCCTCAAACCCACATCGAATGGAGTGTGTGAGAAAAACACACCTCAAAAACCACATCGAATGTAATGTGTGAGAAAAACACACCTCAAAAACCACATCGAATGGAGTGTGTGAGGAAAACAGTCCTCATAAACCACATCGAATGGAATGTGTGAGAAAAACACTCCTCAAAAACCACATCGAACGGAGCGTGTGAGAAAAACACTCCTCAAAAACCACATCGAATGGAGTGTGTGAGAAAAACACTCCTCAAAAACCACATCGAATGGAGTGTGTGAGAAAACCACTCCTCAAACCCACATCGAATGGAGTGTGTGAGAAAAACACACCTCAAAAACCACATCGAATGGAATGTGTGAGAAAAACACACCTCAAAAACCACATCGAATGGAGTGTGTGAGGAAAACAGTCCTCATAAACCACATCGAATGGAATGTGTGTGAGAAAAACACTCCTCAAAAACCACATCAAATGGAATGTGTGAGAAAAACACACCTCAAAAACCACATCGAATGGAGTGTGTGAGGAAAACAGTCCTCATAAACCACATCGAATGGAATGTGTGAGAAAAACACTCCTCAAAAACCACATCGAACGGAGCGTGTGAGAAAAACACTCCTCAAAAACCACATCGAATGGAGTGTGTGAGAAAAACACTCCTCAAAAACCACATCGAATGTAATGTGTGAGAAAAACACACATCAAAAACCACATCGAATGGAGTGTGTGAGAAAAACACTCCTCAAAAACCACATCGAATGGAATGTGTGTGAGAAAAACACTCCTCAAAAACCACATCGAATGGAATGTGTGTGAGAAAAACACTCCTCAAAAACCACATCGAATGGAGTGTGTGAGAAAAACACACCTCAAAAACCACATCGAATGGAATGTGTGAGAAAAACACTCCTCAAAAACCACATCGAATGGAATGTGTGAGAAAAACACTCCTCAAAAACCACATCGAATGGAGTGTGTGAGAAAAACACTCCTCAAAAACCACATCGAATGGAGTGTGTGAGAAAACCACTCCTCATAAACCACATCGAATGGAATGTGTGTGAGAAAAACACTCCTCAAAAACCACATCGAATGGAATGTGTGAGAAAAACACACCTCAAAAACCACATCGAATGGAGTGTGTGAGGAAAACAGTCCTCATAAACCACATCGAATGGAATGTGTGTGAGAAAAACACTCCTCAAAAACCACATCAAATGGAATGTGTGAGAAAAACACACCTCAAAAACCACATCGAATGGAGTGTGTGAGGAAAACAGTCCTCATAAACCACATCGAATGGAATGTGTGAGAAAAACACTCCTCAAAAACCACATCGAACGGAGCGTGTGAGAAAAACACTCCTCAAAAACCACATCGAATGGAGTGTGTGAGAAAAACACTCCTCAAAAACCACATCGAATGTAATGTGTGAGAAAAACACACATCAAAAACCACATCGAATGGAATGTGTGAGAAAAACATTCCTCATAAACCACATCGACTGGAATGTGTGTGAGAAAAACACTCCTCAAAAACCACATCGAATGGAGTGTGTGAGAAAAACACTCCTCAAAAACCACATCGAATGGAATGTGTGTGAGAAAAACACTCCTCAAAAACCACATCGAATGGAATGTGTGTGAGAAAAACACTCCTCAAAAACCACATCGAATGGAGTGTGTGAGAAAAACACACCTCAAAAACCACATCGAATGGAATGTGTGAGAAAAACACTCCTCAAAAACCACATCGAATGGAATGTGTGAGAAAAACACTCCTCAAAAACCACATCGAATGGAATGTGTGTGAGAAAAACATTCCTCAAACCCACATCGAATGGAGTGTGTGAGAAAAACACACCTCAAAAACCACATCGAATGGAATGTGTGAGAAAAACACACCTCAAAAACCACATCGAATGGAGTGTGTGAGAAAAACACTCCTCAAAAACCACATCGAATGTAATGTGTGAGAAAAACACACATCAAAAACCACATCGAATGGAGTGTGAGAAAAACACTCCTCAAAAACCACATCGAATGGAGTGTGTGAGAAAAACACTCCTCAAAAACCACATCGAATGTAATGTGTGAGAAAAACACACATCAAAAACCACATCGACTGGAATGTGTGTGAGAAAAACACTCCTCAAAAACCACATCGAATGGAGTGTGTGAGAAAAACACTCCTCAAAAACCACATCGAATGGAGCGTGTGAGAAAAACACTCCTCATAAACCACATTGAACGGAGCGTGTGAGAAAAACACTCCTCAAAAACCACATCGAATGGAGTGTGTGAGAAAAACACTCCTCATAAACCGCATCGAATAGAATGTGTGAGAAAAACACTCCTCATAAACCGCATCGAACGGAGCATGTCAGAAAAACACTCCTCATAAACCACATCGAATGGAATGAGTGAGAAAAACACTCCTCATAAACCACATCGAATGGAGTGTGAGAAAAACACTCCTCAAAACCGCATCGAACGGAGCCTGTGAGAAAAACACTCCTCATAAACCGCATCGAACGGAGCCTGTGAGAAAAACACTCCTCATAAACCACATCGAATCGTGTGTGTGAGAAAAACAGTCCTCATAAACCACATTGAATGGAGTGTGAGAAAAACACTCCTCATAAACCGCATCGAACAGAGCCTGTGAGAAAAACACTCCTCAAAAACCACATCGAATGGAGTGTGAGAAAAACACTCCTCATAAACCGCATCGAACGGAGCGTGTGAGAAAAACACTCCTCAAAAACCATAACGAATGGAGTGTTTGAGAAAAACACTCCTCAAAAACCACATCGAATTGAATTTGTGAGAAAAACACTCCTCAAAAACCACATCGAATGGAATGTGTGAGAAAAACACTCCTCAAAAACCACATCGAATGGAATGTGTGTGAGAAAAACATTCCTCATAAACCACATCGAATGGAATGTGTGTGAGAAAAACACTCCTCAAAAACCACATCGAATGGAGTGTGTGAGAAAAACACTCCTCAAAAACCACATCGAATGGAATGTGTGAGAAAAACACTCCTCAAAAACCACATCGAATGGAGTGTGTGAGAAAAACACTCCTCAAAAACCACATCGAATGGAGTGTGTGAGAAAACCACTCCTCATAAACCACATGGAATGGAATGTGTGTGAGAAAAACACTCCTCAAAAACCACATCGAATGGAATGTGTGAGAAAAACACACCTCAAAAACCACATCGAATGGAGTGTGTGAGGAAAACAGTCCTCATAAACCACATCGAATGGAATGTGTGAGAAAAACACTCCTCAAAAACCACATCGAACGGAGCGTGTGAGAAAAACACTCCTCAAAAACCACATCGAATGGAGTGTGTGAGAAAAACACTCCTCAAAAACCACATCGAATGTAATGTGTGAGAAAAACACACATCAAAAACCACATCGAATGGAGTGTGAGAAAAACACTCCTCAAAAACCACATCGAATGGAGTGTGTGAGAAAAACACTCCTCAAAAACCACATCGAATGTAATGTGTGAGAAAAACACACATCAAAAACCACATCGAATGGAATGTGTGAGAAAAACATTCCTCATAAACCACATCGACTGGAATGTGTGTGAGAAAAACACTCCTCAAAAACCACATCGAATGGAGTGTGTGAGAAAAACACTCCTCAAAAACCACATCGAATGGAGCGTGTGAGAAAAACACTCCTCATAAACCACATTGAACGGAGCGTGTGAGAAAAACACTCCTCAAAAACCACATCGAATGGAGTGTGTGAGAAAAACACTCCTCATAAACCGCATCGAATAGAATGTGTGAGAAAAACACTCCTCATAAACCGCATCGAACGGAGCATGTCAGAAAAACACTCCTCATAAACCACATCGAATGGAATGAGTGAGAAAAACACTCCTCATAAACCACATCGAATGGAGTGTGAGAAAAACACTCCTCAAAACCGCATCGAACGGAGCCTGTGAGAAAAACACTCCTCATAAACCGCATCGAACGGAGCCTGTGAGAAAAACACTCCTCATAAACCACATCGAATCGTGTGTGTGAGAAAAACAGTCCTCATAAACCACATTGAATGGAGTGTGAGAAAAACACTCCTCATAAACCGCATCGAACAGAGCCTGTGAGAAAAACACTCCTCAAAAACCACATCGAATGGAGTGTGAGAAAAACACTCCTCATAAACCGCATCGAACGGAGCGTGTGAGAAAAACACTCCTCAAAAACCATAACGAATGGAGTGTTTGAGAAAAACACTCCTCAAAAACCACATCGAATTGAATTTGTGAGAAAAACACTCCTCAAAAACCACATCGAATGGAATGTGTGAGAAAAACACTCCTCAAAAACCACATCGAATGGAATGTGTGTGAGAAAAACATTCCTCATAAACCACATCGAATGGAATGTGTGTGAGAAAAACACTCCTCAAAAACCACATCGAATGGAGTGTGTGAGAAAAACACTCCTCAAAAACCACATCGAATGGAATGTGTGAGAAAAACACTCCTCAAAAACCACATCGAATGGAGTGTGTGAGAAAAACACTCCTCAAAAACCACATCGAATGGAGTGTGTGAGAAAACCACTCCTCATAAACCACATGGAATGGAATGTGTGTGAGAAAAACACTCCTCAAAAACCACATCGAATGGAATGTGTGAGAAAAACACACCTCAAAAACCACATCGAATGGAGTGTGTGAGGAAAACAGTCCTCATAAACCACATCGAATGGAATGTGTGAGAAAAACACTCCTCAAAAACCACATCGAACGGAGCGTGTGAGAAAAACACTCCTCAAAAACCACATCGAATGGAGTGTGTGAGAAAAACACTCCTCAAAAACCACATCGAATGTAATGTGTGAGAAAAACACACATCAAAAACCACATCGAATGGAATGTGTGAGAAAAACATTCCTCATAAACCACATCGACTGGAATGTGTGTGAGAAAAACACTCCTCAAAAACCACATCGAATGGAGTGTGTGAGAAAAACACTCCTCAAAAACCACATCGAATGGAATGTGTGTGAGAAAAACACTCCTCAAAAACCACATCGAATGGAATGTGTGTGAGAAAAACACTCCTCAAAAACCACATCGAATGGAGTGTGTGAGAAAAACACACCTCAAAAACCACATCGAATGGAATGTGTGAGAAAAACACTCCTCAAAAACCACATCGAATGGAATGTGTGAGAAAAACACTCCTCAAAAACCACATCGAATGGAATGTGTGTGAGAAAATCATTCCTCAAACCCACATCGAATGGAGTGTGTGAGAAAAACACACCTCAAAAACCACATCGAATGGAATGTGTGAGAAAAACACACCTCAAAAACCACATCGAATGGAGTGTGTGAGAAAAACACTCCTCAAAAACCACATCGAATGTAATGTGTGAGAAAAACACACATCAAAAACCACATCGAATGGAGTGTGAGAAGAACACTCCTCAAAAACCACATCGAATGGAGTGTGTGAGAAAAACACTCCTCAAAAACCACATCGAATGTAATGTGTGAGAAAAACACACATCAAAAACCACATCGAATGGAATGTGTGAGAAAAACATTCCTCATAAACCACATCGACTGGAATGTGTGTGAGAAAAACACTCCTCAAAAACCACATCGAATGGAGTGTGTGAGAAAAACACTCCTCAAAAACCACATCGAATGGAGCGTGTGAGAAAAACACTCCTCATAAACCACATTGAACGGAGCGTGTGAGAAAAACACTCCTCAAAAACCACATCGAATGGAGTGTGTGAGAAAAACACTCCTCATAAACCGCATCGAATAGAATGTGTGAGAAAAACACTCCTCATAAACCGCATCGAACGGAGCATGTCAGAAAAACACTCCTCAATAAACCACATCGAATGGAATGAGTGAGAAAAACACTCCTCATAAACCACATCGAATGGAGTGTGAGAAAAACACTCCTCAAAACCGCATCGAACGGAGCCTGTGAGAAAAACACTCCTCATATACCGCATCGAACGGAGCCTGTGAGAAAAACACTCCTCATAAACCACATCGAATCGTGTGTGTGAGAAAAACAGTCCTCATAAACCACATTGAATGGAGTGTGAGAAAAACACTCCTCATAAACCGCATCGAACGGAGCCTGTGAGAAAAACACTCCTCAAAAACCACATCGAATGGAGTGTGAGAAAAACACTCCTCATAAACCGCATCGAACGGAGCGTGTGAGAAAAACACTCCTCATAAACCACATCGAATGGAGTGTGTGAGAAAAACACTCCTCAAAAACCACATCGAATGGAGTATGTGAGAAAAACACTCCTCAAAAACCACATCGAATGGAGTGTGTGAGAAAAACACTCCTCAAAAACCACATCGAATTGAATTTGTGAGTAAAACACTTCTCATAAACCGCATCGATCGGAGCGTGTGAGAAAAACACTCCTCATAAACCACATCGAATGGAGTGTGTGAGAAAAAACACTCCTCAAAAACCACATCGAATGGAGTATGTGAGAAAAACACTCCTCAAAAACCACATCGAATGGAGTGTGTGAGAAAAACACTCCTCAAAAACCACATCGAATGGAATGTGTGAGAAAAACACTCCTCAAAAACCACATCGAATGGAGTGTGTGAGAAAAACACTCCTCAAAAACCACATCGAATGGAGTGTGTGAGAAAACCACTCCTCATAAACCACATCGAATGGAATGTGTGTGAGAAAAACACTCCTCAAAAACCACATCGAATGGAATGTGTGAGAAAAACACACCTCAAAAACCACATCGAATGGAGTGTGTGAGGAAAACAGTCCTCATAAACCACATCGAATGGAATGTGTGAGAAAAACACTCCTCAAAAACCACATCGAACGGAGCGTGTGAGAAAAACACTCCTCAAAAACCACATCGAATGGAGTGTGTGAGAAAAACACTCCTCAAAAACCACATCGAATGTAATGTGTGAGAAAAACACACATCAAAAACCACATCGAATGGAATGTGTGAGAAAAACATTCCTCATAAACCACATCGACTGGAATGTGTGTGAGAAAAACACTCCTCAAAAACCACATCGAATGGAGTGTGTGAGAAAAACACTCCTCAAAAACCACATCGAATGGAATGTGTGTGAGAAAAACACTCCTCAAAAACCACATCGAATGGAATGTGTGTGAGAAAAACACTCCTCAAAAACCACATCGAATGGAGTGTGTGAGAAAAACACACCTCAAAAACCACATCGAATGGAATGTGTGAGAAAAACACTCCTCAAAAACCACATCGAATGGAATGTGTGAGAAAAACACTCCTCAAAAACCACATCGAATGGAATGTGTGTGAGAAAATCATTCCTCAAACCCACATCGAATGGAGTGTGTGAGAAAAACACACCTCAAAAACCACATCGAATGGAATGTGTGAGAAAAACACACCTCAAAAACCACATCGAATGGAGTGTGTGAGAAAAACACTCCTCAAAAACCACATCGAATGTAATGTGTGAGAAAAACACACATCAAAAACCACATCGAATGGAGTGTGAGAAAAACACTCCTCAAAAACCACATCGAATGGAGTGTGTGAGAAAAACACTCCTCAAAAACCACATCGAATGTAATGTGTGAGAAAAACACACATCAAAAACCACATCGAATGGAATGTGTGAGAAAAACATTCCTCATAAACCACATCGACTGGAATGTGTGTGAGAAAAACACTCCTCAAAAACCACATCGAATGGAGCGTGTGAGAAAAACACTCCTCATAAACCACATTGAACGGAGCGTGTGAGAAAAACACTCCTCAAAAACCACATCGAATGGAGTGTGTGAGAAAAACACTCCTCATAAACCGCATCGAATAGAATGTGTGAGAAAAACACTCCTCATAAACCGCATCGAACGGAGCATGTCAGAAAAACACTCCTCAATAAACCACATCGAATGGAATGAGTGAGAAAAACACTCCTCATAAACCACATCGAATGGAGTGTGAGAAAAACACTCCTCAAAACCGCATCGAACGGAGCCTGTGAGAAAAACACTCCTCATAAACCGCATCGAACGGAGCCTGTGAGAAAAACACTCCTCATAAACCACATCGAATCGTGTGTGTGAGAAAAACAGTCCTCATAAACCACATTGAATGGAGTGTGAGAAAAACACTCCTCATAAACCGCATCGAACGGAGCCTGTGAGAAAAACACTCCTCAAAAACCACATCGAATGGAGTGTGAGAAAAACACTCCTCATAAACCGCATCGAACGGAGCGTGTGAGAAAAACACTCCTCATAAACCACATCGAATGGAGTGTGTGAGAAAAACACTCCTCAAAAACCACATCGAATGGAGTATGTGAGAAAAACACTCCTCAAAAACCACATCGAATGGAGTGTGTGAGAAAAACACTCCTCAAAAACCACATCGAATTGAATTTGTGAGTAAAACACTTCTCATAAACCGCATCGATCGGAGCGTGTGAGAAAAACACTCCTCATAAACCACATCGAATGGAGTGTGTGAGAAAAACACTCCTCAAAAACCACATCGAATGGAGTATGTGAGAAAAACACTCCTCAAAAACCACATCGAATGGAGTGTGTGAGAAAAACACTCCTCATAAACCACATCGAATGGAACGTGTGAGAAAAACACTCCTCATAAACCACATCGATTGGAACGTGTGTGAGAAAAACACTCCTCAAAAACCACATCGAATGGAGTGTGTGAGAAAAACACTCCTCATAAACCACATCGAATGGAACGTGTGAGAAAAACACTCCTCATAAACCACATCGAATGGAATGGTTGAGAAAAACACTCCTCAAAAACCACATCGACTGGTGTGTGTAAGAAAAACTCTCCTCAAAAACCACATCGAATGGAGTGTGTGAGAAAAACACTCCTCAAAAACCACATCGACTGCAGTGTGTGAGAAAAACACTCCTCACAAGTCACATCGAATGGAACGTGTTTAAATCAACAACTGTCTACACATTCTAAAAGCGGGTAAATATTGTCATTGTCGAGAGGCCTCTACTGAAATCCTGAGCTTCTTATCTCCCACCTTTTCAACCATTATTCCTCTTCCTCGTGATGCCCAGTCTCACTGGTCCAAATGGAGCGTAACGTGGGCCAGAAATTTGCTGTGCTATTTAGAGTGAGTTTGGAGGTGGCTGTTTGGAGGTGTGGCGGGGATGTGGACGGGGGCGTAAAATGGGAGCGGACCAAGTCCAATGTCTTAACATCACTTCTGGATTTTACTCATAACGGGAGCTATAGAGAGTGAAGTCTGACATCGAGGTGTCGGGACACCAACTGAAGTACTTGAAAGGCAATTAACTCCAACTTTGCAGTGCATTTCCGAATTTATCAATGGCGCACGGGGACCACAGTGTTTCAGAACCTCGCCTGGTGCAATAAGGCACAAGGAAGCGGGGGATAAGTGCTGGGTCTCCAACAAATCTATCGGGAGAGCCAGTATGCGGTGGCAGGAAAGATGGTACACAAAGGGAACTACCAGAGGTGGCAGAAGGGGAGGGAAGGTGCCAGGTGTGTGGGGCCGTGTGGTCAGGTTCACTAGGGCAGTGGTACTTGCTCCAAGGATAGGACTCACAGTTCAGTTTGCGGGGGTGTAGCGGGGTTAGGCCCATCCTGGTCGAAGGTCTAGGATTCAGAGACAGGCCACCTGCCATTGGCCCCATTCATCCAGACCTCGTGGCCCCTGTTGAGGAGAAGGGACAACTCAGAGGGAGGGATATCCAAGCAATGGCAGCGACACATCAGTAACCTCACAACCAGCAAGAGGGCCAGCCTCAGGGTGGACACAGTGTCGGAAGGCACAGAGGGGCACAGTAACAGCCACGTGCGTGCAGAAGAGCCTTTCCCTAGGAGACAGTGCACCACCCGATTCTGATCTTACTCCAAATGTCCGAGCAGCAGTGTCAGTGAAGACTGCAGCAATCCAAGGAGGCTGTCACTAATCTCTATGCAATGCTGCAGAGTGAACTGAAACCCATGGGGTTTTGTGGACACCCAATGCCAGCGCCGCTGAAGTTCACTGTGGCATAAAACATCTCAGCCTCCAGCTCTTTCCAGGGATCCACTAGGGACACATGTGGGATCTCCTAGTCTGCAGCCCATTGGTGCATCAAAGAGGTGATCAATGCCATGATAAAGAGGGCTGGTGACTATGTGCAAAATCGTACCGATCTGGAAAGTCAGTCAAAGAGCTCCATCAGCTTCGGGGCCAACGCTGGATTCTCCAAGGTGCAAGGTTTTATTGACAACACTCATGTGGCCATGAAGACTCCTAACAGACCAGCCAGTGGCTTTCAGCAATGTAAAGGGCTACCATTCCATCAATGTCCAACTGGTCCGTGACCACCGAAAGCAGATCCTCCAGGTGTGTGCACGGTTTCCAGAAAGCAGCCACAACAACAATGTGTCCTGGCAGTTCTAGGAGCAACAGCTTTTCCAGGATCCTCATCATGTCTTCATAGATGGATAATTGGAGGCGAGGGTCACCCATTAACAACATGGCTGCAAATGCCTGTGAGGAACCCATGCACAGATGCAGAGCAGATGTACAACACCTGCCATGAGTCAACCTGAGCGACCACTGAGGTCCAAGGCAGCAGTAACAGAATCTTCCAAGGCCGCAGTAACAGGAAGCTCCAAGGCCGAAGTAACAGGATGGTCCAATGCAGCAGTAACAGGATGGTCCATGGCAGCAGTAACAGGATGGTCCAAGGCAGCAGTAACAGGATGGTCCATGGCAGCAATACCTGGATGGTCCAAGGCAGCAATAACTGGATGGTCCAATGCAGCAGTAACAGGACGTTGCAAGGCTGCTGCAACAGGATGTTCCAATGCTGCAGTAACAGGATGGTCCAATGCAGCAGTAACAGGATGGTCCATGGCAGCAGTAACAGGATGGTCCAATGCAGCAGTAACAGGATGTTGCAAGGCTGCTGCAACAGGATAGTCCAAGTCAGCAGTAACAGGATGGTCCAATGCAGCAGTAACAGGATGGTCGAAGGCAACAGTAACAGGATGGTCCAATGCAGCAGTAACAGGATGTTCCAAGGCTGCTGCAACAGGATAGTCCAAGTCAGCAGTAACATGATGGTCCAAGGCAGCAGGAACAGGATAGTCCAAGTCAGCAGTAACAAGATGGTCCAAGGCTGCAGTAACAGGATGGTGCATGGCAGCAGTAACAGGATGGTCCATGGCAGCAGTAACAGGATGGTCCAATGCTGCAGTAACAGGATAGTGCAAGGCAGCAGTAACAGGATGGTCCAAGGCTGCAGTAACAGGATGGTGCATGGCAATAGTAACAGGTTGGTCCATGGCAGCAGTAACAGGTTGGTCCAATGCAGCAGTAACAGGATGGTGCAAGGCAGCAGTAACAGGATGGTGCATGGCAGGAGTAACAGGTTGGTCCAATGCAGCAGTAACAGGATGGTCCATGGCAGCAGGAACAGGATGCTCCATGGCTGCAGTAACAGGATAGTCGAAAGCAACAGTAACAGGGTGGTCCAAAGCAGCAGTAACAGGATGGTCCATGGAAGCAGTAACAGGATGGTCCAAGGCAGCAGTAACAGGATAGTCCAAGTCAGCAGTAACAGGATGGTCCAAGGCTGCAGTAACAGGATGGTCCAAGGCTGCAGTAACAGGATGGTGCATGGCAGCAGTAACAGGATGGTCCATGTCACCAGTAACAGGATGGTCCAATGCTGCAGTAACAGGATAGTGCAAGGCAGCAGTAACAGGATGGTCCAAGGCTGCAGTAACAGGATGGTGCATGGCAGTAGTAACAGGATGGTCCAAGGCAGCAGTAACAGGATGGTCCAATGCTGCAGTAACAGGATGGTGCAAGGCAGCAGTAACAGGATCGTCCATGGCAGCAGTAACAGGATGCTCCATGGCAGCAGGAACAGGATGCTCCATGGCTGCAGTAACAGGATAGTCGAAAGCAACAGTAACAGGATGGTCCAAAGCAGCAGTAACAGGATGGTCCATGGAAGCAGTAACAGGATGGTCAAGGCAGCAGTAACAGGATGGTCCATGGCAGCAGTAACAGGATGGTCCATGGCTTCAGTAACAGGATGGTCCATGGCTGCAGTAACAGGATGGTCCAAGGCAGCAGTAACAGGATGGTCCATGGCAGCAGTAACAGGATGGTCCATGGCAGCAGTAACAGGATGGTCCAAGGCAGCAGGAACAGGATGGTCCATGGCAGCAGTAACAGGATGGACCAATGCAGCAGTAACAGGATGGTCCATGGCAGCAGTAACAGGATGGTCCATGGCAGCAGTAACAGGATGGTCCATGGCAGCAGTAACAGGATGGTCCAAGGCAGCAGTAACAGGATGGTCCATGGCAGCAATAGCAGGATATTCCAAGGCTGCAGTAACAGGATCGTCCAAGGCAGCAGCAACAGGATCGTCCAAGGCAGCAGTAACAGGACGGTCCGAGGCAGCAGTAACAGGACGGTCCAAGGCAGCAGTAACAGAATGGTCCATGGCAGCAATAACAGGATGGTCCAAGGCAGCAGTAACAGGATGGTCCAAGGCAGCAGTAACAGGATGGTCCAATGCTGCAGTAACAGGATGGTGCAAGGGAGCAGTGACAGGATGGTCCAAGGCAGCAGTAACAGGATGGTCCAATGCAGCAGCAACAGGATGGTCCAATGCAGCAGTAACAGGATGGTCCAATGCTGCAGTAACAGGATGGTCCAAGGCAGCAGTAACAGGATGGTCCAAGGCAGCAGTAACAGGATGGTGCAAGGCAGCAGTAACAGGATGGTCCAAGGCAGCAGTAACAGGATGGTGCATGGCAGCAGCAACAGGATGGTCCAATGCAGCAGTAACAGGATGGTCCAATGCTGCAGTAACAGGATGGTCCAAGGCAGCAGTAACAGGATGGTCCAAGGCAGCAGTAACAGGATGGTGCAAGGCAGCAGTAACAGGATGGTCCAATGCAGCAGTAACAGGATGGTCCAATGCTGCAGTAACAGGATGGTCCAAGGCAGCAGAAACAGGATGGTCCAAGGCAGCAGTAACAGGATGGTCCAAGGCAGCAGTAACAGGATGGTCCAAGGCAGCAGTAACAGGATGGTGCAAGGCTGCAGTAACAGGATGGTCCAAGGCAGCAGAAACAGGATGGTCCAAGGCAGCAGTAACAGGATGGTCCAAGGCTGCAGTAACAGGATGGTCCAAGGCTGCAGTAACAGGATGGTCCAAAGCAGTAGTAACAGGATGGTCAAAGGCTGCAGTAACAGGATTCTCCAAAGCAGTAGTAACAGGATGGTCCAAGGCTGCAGTAATTGATTGTCCAAGGCGGCAGTAACAGGATGGTCCAAGGCAGCAGTAACACGATGGTCCAAGGCAGCAGTAACAGGATTGTCCAAAGCAGCAGTAACAGGATGGTCCAAGGCTGCAGTAACAGGATCGTCCAAGGCAGCAGTAACAGGATGGTCCAAGGCAGCAGTAACAGGATCGTCCAAGGCAGCAGTAACAGGATCGTCCAAAGCAGTAGTAACAGGATGGTCCAAGGCTGCAGTAACAGGATGGTCCAAGGCAGCAGTAACAGGATGGTGCATGGCAGCAGTAACAGGATGGTGCATGGCAGCAGTAACAGGATCGTCCGAGGCAGCAGTAACAGGATGTTCCAAGGCAGCAGTAACAGGATGTTCCAAGGCAGCAGTAACAGGATGGTCCAAGGCAGCAGTAACAGGATTGTCCAAAGCAGCAGTAACAGGATGGTGCAAGGCTGCAGTAATAGGATTGTCCAAAGCAGCAGTAACAGGATGGTGCATGGCAGCAGTAACAGGATCGTCCAAGGCAGCAGTAACAGGATTGTCCAAAGCAGCAGTAACAGGATGGTCCAAGGCTGCAGTAACAGGATGGTGCATGGCAGCAGTAACAGGATGGTGCATGGCAGCAGTAACAGGATGGTCCAAGGCAGCAGTAACAGGATGGTCCAATGCAGCAGTAACAGGATTGTCCAAAGCAGCAGTGACAGAATGGTGCATGGTAGCAGTAACAGGATGGTCCAAGGCAGCAGTAACTGGATGGTCCAAGGCAGCAGTAACAGGATGGTCCATGAAAGTAGTAACAGGATGGTCCATGGCAGCAGTAACAGGATGGTCCATGGCAGCAGTAACAGGATGGTCCATGGCAGCAGTAACAGGATGGTCCAAGGCAGCAGTAACAGGATGGTCCAATGCAGCAGTAACAGGATGGTCCAATGCTGCAGTGACTGGATGGTCCAATGCTGCAGTAACAGGATGGTGCAATGCAGCAGTAACAGGATGGTCCAATGCTGCAGTAAGAGGATGGTCCAATGCAGCAGTAACAGGATGGTCCAATGCTGCAGTAAGAGGATGGTGCAAGGCAGCAGTAACAGGATGGTTCAATGCTGCAGTAACATGATGGTGCAAGGCAGCAGTAACAGGATGGTCCAAGGCAGCAGTAACAGAATGGTCCATGGCAGCAGTAACAGGATGGTCCAAGGCAGCAGTAACAGAATGGTCCATGGCAGCAGTAACAGGATGGTCCAAGGCAGTAGTAACAGGATGGTCCAAAGCAGCAGTAACAGGATGGTCCAAAGCAGCAGTAACAGGATGGTCCAAGGCAGTAGGAACAGGACGGTCCAAGGCTGCAGTAACAGGATCGTCCAAGGCAGCAGTAACAGGACGGTCCAAGGCTGCAGTACCAGGATCGTCCAAGGCAGCAGCAACAGGATCGTCCAAGGCAGCAGTAACAGGACGGTCCAAGGCAGCAGTAACAGGACGGTCCATGGCAGCAATAACAGGATATTCCAAGGCAGCAGTAACAGGATGGTCCAAGGCAGCAGGAACAGGATGGTCCATGGCAGCAATAACAGGATATTCCAAGGCAGCAGTAACAGGATGGTCCAAGGCAGCAGTAACAGGATGGTCCAAGGCAGCATTAACAGGATGTTCCAAGGCAGCAGTAACAGGATGGTCCAAGTCAGCATTAACAGGATGTTCCAAGGCAGCAGTCACGGAATCGTCCAAGGCAGCAGAAAAAGGATGGACCAATGCAGCAGAAACAGGATGGTCCAAGGCAGCAGTAACAGGATGGTCCAAGGCAGCATTCACAGGATGTTCCAAGGCAGCAGTAACAGGATGGTCCAAAGCAACAGTAACGGAATGGTCCAAGGCAGCAGAAATAGGATGGACCAATGCAGCAGTAACAGGATGGTCCAATGCTGCAGTAACAGGATGGTGCAAGGCAGCAGTTACAGGATGGTCCATGGCAGAAGTAACAGGATGGTCCATGGCAGAAGTAACAGGATGGTCCAAGGCAGCAGTAATAGGATGGTCCATGGCAGCAGTAATAGGATGGTCCATGGCAGCAGTAACAGGATGGTCCAAGGCAGCAGTAACAGGAGGTTCCAAGGCAGCAGTAACAGGATGGTCCAAGGCAGCAGTAACAGGATGGTCCAAGGCAGCAGCAGCAGGATGGTCCAAGGCAGCAGTAATAGGATGGTCCATGGCAGCAGTAACAGGATGGTCCAAGGCAGCAGTAACAGGAGGTTCCAAGGCAGCAGTAACAGGATGGTCCAAGGCAGCAGTAACAGGATGGTCCAAGGCAACAGTAACAGGATGGTCCAATGCAGCAGTAACAGGATGGTCCAAGGCAGCAGTAACAGGATGGTCCAATGCAGCAGTAACAGGATGGTCGAATGCTGCAGTAACAGGATGGTCCAAGGCTGCAGTAACAGGATGGTCGAATGCTGCAGTAACAGGATGGTCCAACGCTGCAGTAACATGATGGTGCAAGGCAGCAGTAACAGGATGGTCCAAGGCAGCAGTAACAGGATGTTGCATGGCAGCAGTAACAGGATGTTGCATGGCAGCAGTAACAGGATGGTGCATGGCAGCAGTAACAGCATGGTCCATGGCATCAGTAACAGGATGGTCCAAGGCAGCAGTAACAGGATGGTCCAATGCAGCAGTAACAGGATGGTCCAATGCAGCAGTAACAGGATGGTCCAATGCTGCAGTAACAGGATGGTCCAATGCTGCAGTGACAGGATGGTGCAAGGGAGCAGTGACAGGATGGTCCAATGCTGCAGTAACAGGATGGTCCAATGCTGCAGTAACAGGATGGTCCAAGGCAGCAGTAACAGGATGGTCCAATGCTGCAGTAATAGGATGGTCCAAGGCAGCAGTAACAGGATGGTGCAAGGCAGCAGTAACAGGATGGTCCAAGGCAGCAGTAACAGGATGGTCCAATGCAGCAGCAACAGGATGGTCCAATGCAGCAGTAACAGGATGGTCCAATGCTGCAGTAATAGGATGGTCCAAGGCAGCAGTAACAGGATGGTGCAAGGCAGCAGTAACAGGATGGTCCAAGGCAGCAGTAACAGGATGGTCCAATGCAGCAGCAACAGGATGGTCCAATGCAGCAGCAACAGGATGGTCCAATGCAGCAGTAACAGGATGGTCCAATGCTGCAGTAACAGGATGGTCCAATGCTGCAGTAACAGGATGGTCCAAGGCAGCAGTAACAGGATGGTCCAAGGCAGCAGTAACAGGATGGTCCATGGCAGCAGAAACAGGATGGTCCAAGGCTGCAGTAACAGGATGGTCCAAAGCAGTAGTAACAGGATGGTCAAAGGCTGCAGTAACAGGATTGTCCAAAGCAGTAGTAACAGGATGGTCCAAGGCTGCAGTAACAGGATGGTCCAAGGCGGCAGTAACAGGATGGTCCAAGGCGGCAGTAACAGGATGGTCCAAGGCAGCAGTAACACGATGGTCCAAGGCAGCAGTAACAGGATTGTCCAAAGCAGCAGTAACAGGATGGTCCAAGGCTGCAGTAACAGGATGGTCCATGGCAGCAGTAACAGGATGGTCCAAGGCAGCAGTAACAGGATGGTCCAAGGCTGCAGTAACAGGATGGTCCAAGGCAGCAGTAACAGGATGGTTCATGGCAGCAGTAACAGGATCGTCCAAGGCAGCAGTAACAGGATGGTCCAAGGCAGCAGTAACTGGACGGTCCAAGGCAGCAGTAACAGGACGGTGCATGGCAGCAGTAACAGGATCGTCCAAGGCAGCAGTAACAGGATCGTCCAAAGCAGTAGTAACAGGATGGTCCAAGGCTGCAGTAACAGGATGGTCCAAGGCAGCAGTAACAGGATGGTCCAAGGCAGCAGTAACAGGATGTTCCAAGGCAGCAGTAACAGGATGTTCCAAGGCAGCAGTAACAGGATGGTCCAAGGTAGCAGTAACAGGATTGTCCAAAGCAGCAGTAACAGGATGGTCCAATGCTGCAGTAAGAGGATGGTGCAAGGCAGCAGTAACAGGATGGTTCAATGCTGCAGTAACATGATGGTGCAAGGCAGCAGTAACAGGATGGTCCAAGGCAGCAGTAACAGAATGGTCCATGGCAGCAGTAACAGGATGGTCCAAGGCAGCAGTAACAGAATGGTGCATGGCTGCAGTAACAGGATGGTCCAAGGCAGTAGTAACAGGATGGTCCAAAGCAGCAGTAACAGGATGGTCCAAAGCAGCAGTAACAGGATGGTCCAAGGCAGTAGGAACAGGACGGTCCAAGGCTGCAGTAACAGGATCGTCCAAGGCAGCAGTAACAGGACGGTCCAAGGCTGCAGTACCAGGATCGTCCAAGGCAGCAGCAACAGGATCATCCAAGGCAGCAGTAACAGGACGGTCCAAGGCAGCAGTAACAGGATGGTCCATGGCAGCAATAACAGGATATTCCAAGGCAGCAGTAACAGGATGGTCCAAGGCAGCAGTAACAGGATGGTCCAAGGCAGCATTAACAGGATGTTCCAAGGCAGCAGTAACAGGATGGTCCAAGGCAGCATTAACAGGATGTTCCAAGGCAGCAGTCACGGAATCGTCCAAGGCAGCAGTAACAGGATGGACCAATGCAGCTGAAACAGGATGGTCCAAGGCAGCAGTAACAGGATGGTCCAAGGCAGCATTCACAGGATGTTCCAAGGCAGCAGTAACAGGATGGTCCAAAGCAACAGTAACGGAATGGTCCAAGGCAGCAGAAATAGGATGGACCAATGCAGCAGTAACAGGATGGTGCAAGGCAGCAGTTACAGGATGGTCCATGGCAGAAGTAACAGGATGGTCCATGGCAGAAGTAACAGGATGGTCCAAGGCAGCAGTAATAGGATGGTCCATGGCAGCAGTAATAGGATGGTCCATGGCAGCAGTAACAGGATGGTCCAAGGCAGCAGTAACAGGAGGTTCCAAGGCAGCAGTAACAGGATGGTCCAAGGCAGCAGTAACAGGATGGTCCAAGGCAGCAGTAACAGGATGGTCCATGGCAGCAGGAACAGGATGGTCCAATGCAGCAGTAACAGGATGGTCCATGGCAGCAGTAAGAGGATGGTCCAAGGCAGCAGTAACAGGATGGTCCAAGGCAGCAGCAACAGGATGTTGCATGGCAGCAGGAACAGGATGGTCCAATGCAGCAGTAACAGGATGGTCCATGGCAGCAGTAAGAGGATGGTCCATGGCAGCAGTAAGAGGATGGTCCAAGGCAGCAGCAACAGGATGTTGCATGGCAGCAGGAACAGGATGTTGCATGGCAGCAGTAACAGGATGGTGCATGGCAGCAGTAAGGGGATGGTCCAAGGCAGCAGCAACAGGATGTTGCATGGCAGCAGGAACAGGATGTTGCATGGCAGCAGTAACAGGATGGTGCATGGCAGCAGTAACAGGATGGTCCATGGCATCAGTAACAGGATGGTCCAAGGCAGCAGTAACAGGATGGTCCAATGCAGCAGTAACAGGATGGTCCAATGCTGCAGTAACAGGATGGCCCAATGCTGCAGTGACAGGATGGTGCAAGGGAGCAGTGACAGGATGGTCCAAGGCAGCAGTAACAGGATGGTCCAATGCAGCAGCAACAGGATGGTCCAATGCAGCAGTAACAGGATGGTCCAATGCTGCAGTAACAGGATGGTCCAATGCTGCAGTAACAGGATGGTCCAAGGCAGCAGTAACAGGATGGTCCAAGGCAGCAGTAACAGGATGGTCCAAGGCAGCTGTAACAGGATTGTCCAAGGCTGCAGTAACAGGATGGTCCAAAGCAGTAGTAACAGGATGGTCAAAGGCTGCAGTAACAGGATTGTCCAAAGCAGTAGTAACAGGATGGTCCAAGGCTGCAGTAACAGGATGGTCCAAGGCGGCAGTAACAGGATGGTCCAAGGCGGCAGTAACAGGATGGTCCAAGGCAGCAGTAACACGATGGTCCAAGGCAGCAGTAACAGGATTGTCCAAAGCAGCAGTAACAGGATCGTCCAAGGCAGCAGTAACAGGATGGTCCAAGGCAGCAGTAACAGGACGGTCCAAGGCAGCAGTAACAGGACGGTCCAAGGCAGCAGTAACAGGATTGTCCAAAGCAGCAGTAACAGGATCGTCCAAGGCAGCAGTAACAGGACGGTCCAAGGCAGCAGTAACAGGACGGTGCATGGCAGCAGTAACAGGACGGTGCATGGCAGCAGTTAGAGGATCGTCCAAGGCAGCAGTAACAGGATCGTCCAAAGCAGTAGTAACAGGATGGTCCATGGCTGCAGTAACAGGATGGTCCAAGGCAGCAGTAACAGGATGGTCCAAGGTAGCAGTAACAGGATTGTCCAAAGCAGCAGTAACAGGATGGTGCATGGCAGCAGGAACAGGATGTTCCAAGGCAGCAGTAACAGGATGTTCCAAGGCAGCAGTAACAGGATGTTCCAAGGCAGCAGTAACAGGATGGTCCAAGGTAGCAGTAACAGGATTGTCCAAAGCAGCAGTAACAGGATGGTGCATGGCAGCAGTAACAGGATCGTCCAAGGCAGCAGTAACAGGATTGTCCAAAGCAGCAGTAACAGGATGGTCCAAGGCTGCAGTAACAGAATGGTGCATGGTAGCAGTAACAGGATGGTCCAAGGCAGCAGTAACAGGATGGTCCAAGGCAGCAGTAATAGGATGGTCCAAGGCAGCAGTAACAGGATGGTCCATGGCAGCAGTAACAGGATCGTCCAAGGCAGCAGTAACAGGATTGTCCAAAGCAGCAGTAACAGGATGGTCCAAGGCTGCAGTAACAGAATGGTGCATGGCAGCAGTAACAGGATCGTCCAAGGCAGCAGTAACAGGATTGTCCAAAGCAGCAGTAACAGGATGGTCCAAGGCTGCAGTAACAGAATGGTGCATGGTAGCAGTAACAGGATGGTCCAAGGCTGCAGTAACAGAATGGTGCATGGTAGCAGTAACAGGATGGTCCAAGGCAGCAGTAACAGGATGGTCCATGGCAGCAGTAACAGGATGGTCCAAGGCAGCAGTAATAGGATGGTCCAAGGCAGCAGTAACAGGATGGTCCATGGCAGCAGTAACAGGATGGTCCAAGGCAGCAGTAACAGGATGGTCCAATGCAGCAGTAACAGGATGGTCCAATGCTGCAGTGACTGGATGGTCCAATGCTGCAGTAACAGGATGGTGCAATGCAGCAGTAACAGGATGGTCCAATGCTGCAGTAAGAGGATGGTCCAATGCAGCAGTTACAGGATGGTCCAATGCTGCAGTAAGAGGATGGTGCAAGGCAGCAGTAACAGGATGGTTCAATGCTGCAGTAACATGATGGTGCAAGGCAGCAGTAACAGGATGGTCCAAGGCAGCAGTAACAGAATGGTCCATGGCAGCAGTAACAGGATGGTCCATGGCAGCAGTAACAGGATGGTCCAAGGCAGCAGTAACAGAATGGTCCATGGCAGCAGTAACAGGATGGTCCAAGGCAGCAGTAACAGAATGGTCCATGGCAGCAGTAACAGGATGGTCCAAGGCAGTAGTAACAGGATGGTCCAAAGCAGCAGTAACAGGATGGTCCAAAGCAGCAGTAACAGGATGGTCCACGGCAGTAGGAACAGGATGGTCCCAAGCAGCAGTAACAGGATGGTCCACGGCAGCAGTAACAGGATGGTCCACGGCAGCAGTAACAGGATGGTCCAATGCAGCAGTAACAGGATGGTCCAAGGCAGCAGTAACAGGATGAACCAATGCAGCAATAAAAGGATATTCCAAGGCAGCAGTAACAGGATGGTCCATGGCAGCAGTAACAGGATGGTCCAAGGCAGTAGTAACAGGATGGTCCAAAGCAGCAGTAACAGGATGGTCCAAAGCAGCAGTAACAGGATGGTCCACGGCAGTAGGAACAGGATGGTCCCAAGCAGCAGTAACAGGATGGTCCACGGCAGCAGTAACAGGATGGTCCACGGCAGCAGTAACAGGATGGTCCATGGCAGCAGTAACAGGATGGTCCAATGCAGCAGTAACAGGATGGTCCAAGGCAGCAGTAACAGGATGAACCAATGCAGCAATAAAAGGATATTCCAAGGCAGCAGTAACAGGATGGTCCAATGCTGCAGTAACAGGATGGTCCAATGCTGCAGTAACAGGATGGTGCAAGGCAGCAGTAACAGGATGGTCCAATGCTGCAGTAACAGAATGGTGCATGGCAGCAGTAACAGGATGGTTCATGGCAGCAGTAACAGGATGGTCCATGGCATCAGTAACAGGAGGTTCCAAGGCAGCAGTAACAGGATGGTCCAAGGCAGCAGTAACAGGATGTTCCAAGGCAGCAGCAACAGGATGGTCCAATGCAGCAGTAACAGGATGGTCCATTGCTGCAGTAACAGGATGGTCCAATGCTGCAGTAACATGATGGTGCAAGGCAGCAGCAACAGGATGGTCCAAGGCAGCAATAACAGGATGGTCCATGGCAGCAGTAACAGGATTGTCCATGGCATCAGTAACAGGATGGTCCAAGGCAGCAGTAACAGGATGGTCCAATGCAGCAGTAACAGAATGGTCCAATGCAGCAGTAACAGAATGGTCCAATGCTGCAGTAACAGGATGGTGCAAGGGAGCAGTAACAGGATGTTCCAATGCAGCAGTAACTGGATGGCCGAATGCAACAGTAACAGGATGGTCCAATGCAGCAGTAACAGGATGTTCCAAGGCAGCAGTAACAGGATAGTCCAAGTCAGCAGTAACAGGATAGTCCAAGGCTGCAGTAACAGGATGGTGCATGGCAGCAGTAACAGGATGGTGCATGGCAGCAGTAACAGGATGGTCCAAGGCAGCAGTAACAGGATGGTCCATGGCAGCAGTAACAGGATGGTCCAAGGCAGCAGTAATAGGATGGTCCAAGGCAGCAGTAACAGGATGGTCCATGGCAGCAGTAACAGGATGGTCCAATGCAGCAGTAACAGGATGGTCCAATGCTGCAGTGACTGGATGGTCCAATGCTGCAGTAACAGGATGGTGCAATGCAGCAGTAACAGGATGGTCCAATGCTGCAGTGACTGGATGGTCCAATGCTGCAGTGACTGGATGGTCCAATGCTGCAGTGACTGGATGGTCCAATGCTGCAGTAACAGGATGGTGCAATGCAGCAGTAACAGGATGGTCCAATGCTGCAGTAAGAGGATGGTCCAATGCAGCAGTTACAGGATGGTCCAATGCTGCAGTAAGAGGATGGTGCAAGGCAGCAGTAACAGGATGGTTCAATGCTGCAGTAACATGATGGTGCAAGGCAGCAGTAACAGGATGGTCCAAGGCAGCAGTAACAGGATGGTCCAATGCAGCAGTAACAGGATGGTCCAATGCTGCAGTGACTGGATGGTCCAATGCTGCAGTAACAGGATGGTGCAATGCAGCAGTAACAGGATGGTCCAATGCTGCAGTAAGAGGATGGTCCAATGCAGCAGTTACAGGATGGTCCAATGCTGCAGTGACTGGATGGTCCAATGCTGCAGTAACAGGATGGTGCAAGGCAGCAGTAACAGGATGGTCCATGGCAGCAGTAACAGGATGGTCCATGGCAGCAGTAACAGGATGGTCCAAGGCAGCAGTAACAGGATGGTCCATGACAGCAGTAACAAGATGGTCCATGGCAGCAGTAACAAGATGCTCCAAGGCAGCAGTGACAGAATGGTCCATGGCAGCAGTAACAGGATGGTCCATGACAGCAGTAACAGGATGGTCCATGGCAGCAGTAACAGGATGGTCCAAGGCAGCAGTGACAGAATGGTCCATGGCAGCAGTAACAGGATGGTCCACGACAGCAGTAACAGGATGGTCCATGGCAGCAGTAACAGGATGGTCCAAGGCAGCAGTAACAGGATGGTCCAAAAAAGCAGTAACAGGATGGTCCAAGGCAGCAGTAACGGGATGATCCAAGGCAGCAGTAACAGGATGGTCCGAGGCAGCAGTAACAGGATGGACCAATGCAGCAATAACAGGATATTCCAAGGCAAGCGTAACAGGATGGTCGAAGGCAGCAGTAACAGGATGGTCCAATGCAGCAGTAACAGGATGGTCCAATGCTGCAGTAACAGAATGGTCCATGGCAGCAGTAACAGATTGGTCCATGGCAGCAGTAACAGGACGGTCCAAGGCAGCAGTAACAGGACGGTCCAATGCAGCAGTAACAGGATGGTCCAATGCTGCAGTAACAGGATGGTCCATGGCAGCAGTAACAGATTGGTCCATGGCAGCAGTAACAGAACGCTCCATGGCAGCAGTGACAGGATGGTCCATGGCAGCAGTAACAGGATGGTCCAAGGCAGCAGTAACAGGATGGTCCAAGGCAGCAGTAACAGGATGGTCCATGGCAGCAGTAACAGGATGCTCCAATGCAGCAGTAACAGGATGATCCAAGGCTGCAGTAACTGGATGGACCAATGCAGCAATAACAGGATATTCCAAGGCAGCAGTAACAGGATGGTCCATGGCAGCAGTAACAGGATGGTCCATGGCAGCAGTAACAGGATGGTCCATGACAGCAGTAACAGGATGGTAAATGGCAGCAGTAACAGGATGGTCCATGGCAGCAGTAACAGGATGGTCCAAAGCAGCAGTAACAGGATGGTCCAAGGCAGCAGTAACAGGATGGTCCATGGCAGCAGCAGCAGGATGGTCCAATGCAACCGTAACAGGATGATCCAAGGCAGCAGTAACAGGATGGTCCAATGCAGCAATAACAGGATATTCCAAGGCAGCAGTAACAGGATGGTCCAAGGCTGCAGTAACAGGATAGTCCAAGGCAGCAGTAACAGGACGGTCCAAAGCAGCAGTAACAGGATGGTCCAAGGCAGCAGTAACAGGACGGTCCAACGCAGCAGTAACAGGATGGTCCAATGCTGCAGCAACAGGATGTTCCAAGGCAGCAGTAACAGGATGGTCCAATGCTGCAGTAACAAGATGGTCCAATGCTGCAGTAACAGGATGGTCCATGGCAGCAGTAACAGGATGGTCCATGGCAGCAGTAACAGGTCGGTCCAAAAAAGCAGTAACAGGATGGTCCAATGCAGCAATAACAGGATATTCCAAGGCAGCAGTAACAGGATGGTCCAAGGCTGCAGTAACAGGATAGTCCAAGGCAGCAGTAACAGGACGGTCCAAAGCAGCAGTAACAGGATGGTCCAAGGCAGCAGTAACAGGACGGTCCAACGCAGCATTAACAGGATGGTCCAATGCTGCAGCAACAGGATGTTCCAAGGCAGCAGTAACAGGATGGTCCAATGCTGCAGTAACAAGATGGTCCAATGCTGCAGTAACAGGATGGTGCAAGGCAGCAGTAACAGTATGGTCCATGGCAGCAGTAACAGGATGGTCCATGGCAGCAGTAACAGGTCGGTCCAAAAAAGCAGTAACAGGATGGTCCAAGGCAGCGGTAACCGGATGATCCATAGCAGCAGTAACAGGATGGTCCAAGGCAGCATTAACCGGATGGTCCATGGCAGCAGTAACAGGATGGTCCAAGGCAGTAGTAACAGTATGGTCCAAGGCAGTAGTAACAGGATGGTCCAAGGCAGCAGTAACAGGATGGTCCAAGGCAGCAGTAACAGGATGGTCCAAGGCAGCACTAACAGGATGGTCCAAGGCAGCAGTAACGGGATGATCCAAGGCAGCAGTAACAGGATGGTCCGAGGCAGCAGTAACAGGATGGACCAATGCAGCAATAACAGGATATTCCAAGGCAAGCGTAACAGGATGGTCGAAGGCAGCAGTAACAGGATGGTCCAATGCAGCAGTAACAGGATGGTCCAATGCTGCAGTAACAGAATGGTCCATGGCAGCAGTAACAGATTGGTCCATGGCAGCAGTAACAGGACGGTCCAAGGCAGCAGTAACAGGACGGTCCAATGCAGCAGTAACAGGATGGTCCAATGCTGCAGTAACAGGATGGTCCATGGCAGCAGTAACAGATTGGTCCATGGCAGCAGTAACAGAACGGTCCATGGCAGCAGTAACAGGATGGTCCATGGCAGCAGTAACAGGATGGTCCAAGGCAGCAGTAACAGGATGGTCCAAGGCAGCAGTAACAGGATAGTCCAAGGCAGCAGTAACAGGATGGTCCATGGCAGCAGTAACAGGATGCTCCAATGCAGCAGTAACAGGATGATCCAAGGCTGCAGTAACTGGATAGACCAATGCAGCAATAACAGGATATTCCAAGGCAGCAGTAACAGGATGGTCCATGGCAGCAGTAACAGGATGGTCCATGGCAGCAGTAACAGGATGGTCCATGGCAGCAGTAACAGGATGGTCCATGACAGCAGTAACAGGATCGTCCATGACAGCAGTAACAGGATGGTAAATGGCAGCAGTAACAGGATGGTCCAAGGCAGCAGTAACAGGATGGTCCAAGGCAGCAGTAACAGGATGGTCCATGGCAGCAGCAACAGGATGGTCCAATGCAACCGTAACAGGATGATCCAAGGCAGCAGTAACAGGATGGTCCAATGCAGCAATAACAGGATATTCCAAGGCAGCAGTAACAGGATGGTCCAAGGCTGCAGTAACAGGATAGTCCAAGGCAGCAGTAACAGGACGGTCCAAAGCAGCAGTAACAGGATGGTCTAAGGCAGCAGTAACAGGACGGTCCAACGCAGCAGTAACAGGATGGTCCAAGGCAGCAGCAACAGGATGGTCCATGGCAGCAGTAACAGGATGGTCCATGGCAGCAGTAACAGGATGGTCCAATGCTGCAGCAACAGGATGTTCCAAGGCAGCAGTAACAGGATGGTCCAATGCTGCAGTAACAAGATGGTCCAATGCTGCAGTAACAGGATGGTGCAAGGCAGCAGTAACAGGATGGTCCATGGCAGCAGTGAGCAGGATGGTCCAATGCAGCAGTAACAGGATGGTCCAAGGCAGCAGTAACAGGATGGACCAATGCAGCAATAACAGGATATTCCAAGGCAGCAGTAAACAGGATGGTCCTAGGCAGCAGTAACAGGACGGTCCAAAAAAGCAGTAACAGGATGGTCCAAGGCAGCAGTAACAGGATGGTCCAAGGCAGCAGTAACAGGATGGACCAATGCAGCAATAACAGGATATTCCAAGGCAGCAGTAACAGGATGGTCCAAGGCAGCAATAACAGTATGGTCCAATGCAGCAGTAACAGGATGGTCCAATGCTGCAGTAACAGGATGGTCCATGGCAGCAGTAACAGGACGGTCCAAAAAAGCAGGAACAGGATGGTCCAATGCAGCAGTAACAGGATGGTCCAAGGCAGCAGTAACAGGATGGTCCAAGGCAGCAGTAACAGGATGGTCCAATGCAGCAGTAACAGGATGTTCCAAGGCAGCAGTAACAAAATGGTCCAATGCTGCAGTAACAGGATGGTCCAAGGCAGCAGTAACAGGATGGTGCAAGGCAGCAGTAACAAGATGGTCCAATGCAGCAGTAACAGGATGGTCCAAGGCAGCTGTAACAGGATGGTCCAATGCAGCAGTAACAGGATGTTCCAAGGCAGCAGTAACAGGATGTTCCAAGGCAGCAGTAACAGGATGGTCCAAGGCAGCACTAACAGGATGGTCCAAGGCTACAGTAACAGGATGGTCCAAGGCTACAGTAACATGATGGTCCAATGCAGCAGTAATAGGTTGGACCAAGGCAGCAGTGACAGGGTGGTCCAAGGCAGCAGTGACAGGGTTGTCCAAGGCTGCAGTAACAGGATGATCCATGTCAGCAGTAACAGGATGTTCCAAGGCAGCAGTAACAGGATGGTCCACGGCAGCAGTAACAGGATGGTCCAAGGCAGCAGTAACAGGATGGTCCAAGGCAGCAGTAACAGGATGGTGCAAGGCAGCTGTAACAGGATGGTCCAATGCAGCAGTAACAGGATGTTCCAAGGCAGCAGTAACAGGATGTTCCAAGGCAGCAGTAACAGGATGGTCCAAGGCAGCACTAACAGGATGGTCCAAGGCTACAGTAACAGGATGGTCCAAGGCTACAGTAACAGGATGGTCCAATGCAGCAGTAATAGGTTGGACCAAGGCAGCAGTGACAGGGTGGTCCAAGGCAGCAGTGACAGGGTTGTCCAAGGCTGCAGTAACAGGATGATCCATGTCAGCAGTAACAGGATGTTCCAAGGCAGCAGTAACAGGATGGTCCACGGCAGCAGTAACAGGATGGTCCAAGGCAGCAGTAACAGGATGGTCCATGACAGCAGTAACAGGATGGTCCATGACAGCAGTAACAGGATGGTCCAATGCTGCAGTAACAGGATGGTCCATGGCAGCAGTAACAGGATGGTCCAAGGCAGCAGTAACAGGATGGTCCAAGGCAGCAGTAACAGGATGGTCCATGGCAGCAGTAACAGGATGGTCCCTGGCAGCAGTAACAGAATGGTCCATGGCAGCAGTAACAGGATGGTCCAAGGCAGCAGCAACAGGATGGTCCATGGCAGAAGTAACAGGATGGACCAATGCAGCAGCAACAGGATGGTCCATGGCAGCAGTAACAGGATGGTCCAAGGCAGCAGTCACAGGATGGTCCATGGCAGCAGTAATAGGATAGTCGAAGGCAGCAGTGACAGGATGGTCCATGGCAGCAGTAATAGGATGGTCCAAGGCAGCAGTGACAGGATGGTCCAAGGCAGCAGTAACAGGATGGTCCAAGGCAGCAGTAACAGGATGGTCCAATGCAGCAGTAACAGGATGGTCCAAGGCAGCAGTATCAGGATGGTCCAATGCAGCAGTAACAGGATGGTCCAATGCAGCAGTAACAGGATGGTGCAAGGCAGCAGTAACAGGATGGTCCAAGGCAGCAGTAACAGCATGGTGCAAGGCAGCAGTAACAAGATGGTCCAATGCAGCAGTAACAGGATGGTCCAAGGCAGCAGTAACAGGATGGTCCAAGGCTACAGTAACAGGATGGTCCAAGGCTACAGTAACAGGATGGTCCAAGGCAGCAGTAACAGGATGGTCCAAGGCTACAGTAACAGGATGGTGCAAGGCTACAGTAACAGGATGGTCCAAGGCAGCAGTAACAGGATGGTCCAAGGCAGCAGTAACAGGATGGTCCAAGGCTACAGTAACAGGATGTTCCAAGGCAGCAGTAACAGGATGTTCCAAGGCAGCAGTAACAGGATGGTCCAAGGCTACAGTAACAGGATGGTCCAAGGCTACAGTAACAGGATGGTCCAAGGCTACAGTAACAGGATGGTCCAATGCAGCAGTAATAGGTTGGACCAAGGCAGCAGTGACAGGGTGGTCCAAGGCAGCAGTGACAGGGTTGTCCAAGGCTGCAGTAACAGGATGATCCATGTCAGCAGTAACAGGATGTTCCAAGGCAGCAGTAACAGGATGGTGCAAGGCAGCAGTAACTGGATGGTCCAAGGCAGCAGAAACAGGATGGACCATGCCAGCAGTAACAGGATGGTGCAAGGCAGCAGTAACAGGATGGTCCACGGCAGCAGTAACAGGATGGTCCAAGGCAGCAGTAACAGGATGGTCCATGACAGCAGTAACAGGATGGTCCATGACAGCAGTAACAGGATGGTCCAATGCTGCAGTAACAGGATGGTCCATGGCAGCAGTAACAGGATGGTCCAAGGCAGCAGTAACAGGATGGTCCAAGGCAGCAGTAACAGGATGGTCCATGGCAGCAGTAACAGGATGGTCCCTGGCAGCAGTAACAGAATGGTCCATGGCAGCAGTAACAGGACGGTCCAAAAAAGCAGTAACCAAATGGACCAATGCAGCAGCAACAGGATGGTCCATGGCAGAAGTAACAGGATGGACCAATGCAGCAGTAACAGGATGCTCCAATGCAGCAGTAACAGGATGGTCCAATGCTGCATTAACAGGATTGTCCAATGCTGCAGTAACAGGATGGTGCAAGGCAGCAGTAACAGAATGGTCCAAGGCAGCAGTAACAGGATGGTCCAATGCTGCAGTAACAGGATGGTCCATGGCAGCAGTAACAGATTGGTCCATGGCAGCAGTAACAGGACGGTCCAAAAAAGCAGTAACAGGATGGTCCAAGGCAGCAGTGACAGGATGGTCCAAGGCAGCAGTAACAGGATGGTGCAAGGCAGCAGTAGCAGGATGGTCCAAGGCAGCAGTAACAGGATGGTCCAATGCAGCAGTAACAGGATGGTCCAAGGCAGCAGTAACATGATGGTGCTAGGCAGCAGTAACAGGATGGTCCAAGGCAGCAGTAACAGGATGGTGCATGACAGCAGTAACAGGATGGTCCATGGCAACAGTAACAGGATGGTCCAATGCAGCAGTAACAGGATGGTCCAATGCTGCAGTAACAGGATGGTCCAATACTGCAGGAACAGGATGGTGCAAAGCAGCAGTAACAGGATGGTCCATTGCAGCAGTAACAGGATGGTCCAAGGCAGCAGTAACAGGATGGTCCAATGCAGCAGTAACAGGATGGTCCAATGCTGCAGTAACAGGATGGTCCAATGCTGCAGTAACAGGATGTTCCAAGGCAGCAGTAACAGGATGGTCCAAGGCAGCAGTAACAGGATGGTCCATTGCAGCAGTAACAGGATGGTCCAAGGCAGCAGTAACAGGATGGTCCATGGCAGCAGTAACAGCATGGTGCATGACAGCAGTAACAGCATGGTGCATGGCAGCAGTGACAGGATGGTCCAAGGCAGCAGTAACAGGATGGTCCAAGGCAGCAGTAACAGGATGGTCCAATGCAGCAGTAACAGGATGGTCCAAGGCAGCAGTAACAGGATGGTCCAATGCAGCAGTAACAGGATGGTCCAATGCAGCAGTAACAGGATGGTGCAAGGCAGAAGTAACAGGATGGTCCAATGCTGCAGTAACATGATGGTGCAAGGCAGCAGTAACAGGATGGTCCAAGGCAGCAGTAACAGGATGGTGCATGACAGCAGGAACAGGATGGTCCATGGCAGCAGTAACAGGATGGTCCAATGCAGCAGTAACAGGATGGTCCAATGCTGCAGTAACAGGATGATCCAATGCTGCAGGAACAGGATGGTGCAAAGCAGCAGTAACAGGATGGTGCAAAGCAGCAGTAACAGGATGGTCCATTGCAGCAGTAACAGGATGGTCCAAGGCAGCAGTAACAGGATGGTCCAAGGCAGCAGTAACAGGATGGTCCAATGCAGCAGTAACAGGATGGTGCAATGCTGCAGTAACCTGATGGTCCAAGGCAGCACTAACAGGATGGTCCAAGGCAGCAGTAACAGGATGGTCCATTGCAGCAGTAACAGGATGGTCCAAGGCAGCAGTAACAGGATGGTCCAATGCTGCAGTAACAGGATGTTCCAAGGCAGCAGTAACAGGATGGTCCAAGGCAGCAGTAACAGGATGGTCCATTGCAGCAGTAACAGGATGGTCCAAGGCAGCAGTAACAGGATGGTCCATGGCAGCAGTAACAGCATGGTGCATGACAGCAGTAACAGCATGGTGCATGGCAGCAGTGACAGGATGGTCCAAGGCAGCAGTAACAGGATGGTCCAAGGCAGCAGTAACAGGATGGTCCAATGCAGCAGTAACAGGATGGTCCAAGGCAGCAGTAACAGGATGGTCCAATGCAGCAGTAACAGGATGGTCCAATGCAGCAGTAACAGGATGGTGCAAGGCAGAAGTAACAGGATGGTCCAATGCTGCAGTAACATGATGGTGCAAGGCAGCAGTAACAGGATGGTCCAAGGCAGCAGTAACAGGATGGTGCATGACAGCAGGAACAGGATGGTCCATGGCAGCAGTAACAGGATGGTCCAATGCAGCAGTAACAGGATGGTCCAATGCTGCAGTAACAGGATGATCCAATGCTGCAGGAACAGGATGGTGCAAAGCAGCAGTAACAGGATGGTGCAAAGCAGCAGTAACAGGATGGTCCATTGCAGCAGTAACAGGATGGTCCAAGGCAGCAGTAACAGGATGGTCCAAGGCAGCAGTAACAGGATGGTCCAATGCAGCAGTAACAGGATGGTGCAATGCTGCAGTAACATGATGGTCCAAGGCAGCACTAACAGGATGGTCCAAGGCAGTAGTAACAGCATGGTGCAAGACAGCAGTAACAGCATGGTGCATGGCAGCAGTAACAGGATGGTCCAAGGCAGCAGTAACAGGATGCTCCAATGCAGCAGTAACAGGATGGTCCAATGCTGCATTAACAGGATTGTCCAATGCTGCAGTAACAGGATGGTGCAAGGCAGCAGTAACAGAATGGTCCAAGGCAGCAGTAACAGGATGGTCTAATGCTGCAGTAACAGGATGGTCCATGGCAGCAGTAACAGATTGGTCCATGGCAGCAGTAACAGGACGGTCCAAAAAAGCAGTAACAGGATGGTCCAAGGCAGCAGTGACAGGATGGTCCAAGGCAGCAGTAAGAGGATGGTGCAAGGCAGCAGTAGCAGGATGGTCCAAGGCAGCAGTAACAGGATGGTCCAATGCAGCAGTAACAGGATGGTCCAAGGCAGCAGTAACATGATGGTGCTAGGCAGCAGTAACAGGATGGTCCAAGGCAGCAGTAACAGGATGGTGCATGACAGCAGTAACAGGATGGTCCATGGCAACAGTAACAGGATGGTCCAATGCAGCAGTAACAGGATGGTCCAATGCTGCAGTAACAGGATGGTCCAATACTGCAGGAACAGGATGGTGCAAAGCAGCAGTAACAGGATGGTCCATTGCAGCAGTAACAGGATGGTCCAAGGCAGCAGTAACAGGATGGTCCAATGCAGCAGTAACAGGATGGTCCAATGCTGCAGTAACAGGATGGTCCAATGCTGCAGTAACAGGATGTTCCAAGGCAGCAGTAACAGGATGGTCCAAGGCAGCAGTAACAGGATGGTCCATTGCAGCAGTAACAGGATGGTCCAAGGCAGCAGTAACAGGATGGTCCATGGCAGCAGTAACAGGATGGTCCAATGCTGCAGTAACATGATGGTCCAAGGCAGCACTAACAGGATGGTCCAAGGCAGCAGTAACAGCATGGTGCATGACAGCAGTAACAGCATGGTGCATGGCAGCAGTAACCGGATGGTCCAAGGCAGCAGCAACAGGATGCTCCAATACAGCAGTAACAGGATGGTCCAATGCTGCATTAACAGGATGGTCCAATGCTGCAGTAACAGGATGGTGCAAGGCAGCAGTAACAGAATGGTCCAAGGCAGCAGTAACAGGACGGTCCAATGCAGCAGTAACAGGACGGTCCAATGCAGCAGTAACAGGATGGTCCAAGGCATCAGTGACAGGATGGTGCAAGGCAGCAGTAACAGGATGGTGCAACGCAGCAGTAACAGGATGGTCCAAGGCAGCAGTAACAGTATGGTCCAATGCAGCAGTAACAGGATGGTCCAATGCAGCAGTAACATGATGGTGCTAGGCAGCAGTAACAGGATGGTCCAAGGCAGCAGTAACAGGATGGTGCATGACAGCAGTAACAGGATGGTCCATGGCAGCAGTAACAGGATGGTCCAATGCAGCAGTAACAGGATGGTCCAATACTGCAGGAACAGGATGGTGCAAAGCAGCAGTAACAGGATGGTCCATTGCAGCAGTAACAGGATGGTCCAAGGCAGCAGTACCAGGATGGTCCAATGCAGCAGTAACAGGATGGTCCAATGCTGCAGTAACAGGATGGTCCAATGCTGCAGTAACATGATGATGCAAGGCAGCAGTAACAGGATGGTCCAATGCTGCATTAACAGGATGGTCCAATGCTGCAGTAACAGGATGGTGCAAGGCAGCAGTAACAGAATGGTCCAAGGCAGCAGTAACAGGATGGTCCAATGCTGCAGTAACAGGATGGTCCATGGCAGCAGTAACAGATTGGTCCATGGCAGCAGTAACAGGACGGTCCAATGCAGCAGTAACAGGATGGTCCAATGCAGCAGTAACTGGATGGTCCAAGGCATCAGTGACTGGATGGTGCAAGGCAGCAGTAACAGGATGGTGCAAGGCAGCAGTAACAGGATGGTCCAAGGCAGCAGTAACAGTATGGTCCAATGCAGCAGTAACAGGATGGTCCAATGCAGCAGTAACATGATGGTGCTAGGCAGCAGTAACAGGATGGTGCATGACAGCAGTAACAGGATGGTCCATGGCAGCAGTAACAGGATGGTCCAATGCAGCAGTAACAGGATGGTCCAATACTGCAGGAACAGGATGGTGCAAAGCAGCAGTAACAGGATGGTCCATTGCAGCAGTAACAGGATGGTCCAAGGCAGCAGTAACAGGATGGTCCAATGGTGCAGTAACAGGATGGTCCAATGCTGCAGTAACATGATGATGCAAGGCAGCAGTAACAGGATGGTGCATGACAGCAGTAACAGGATGGTCCATGGCAGCAGTAACAGGATGGTCCAAGGCAGCAGTAACAGGATGCTCCAATGCAGCAGTAACAGGATGGTCCAATGCTGCATTAACAGGATGGTCCAATGCTGCAGTAACAGGATGGTGCAAGGCAGCAGTAACAGGATGGTCCAATGCTGCAGTAACAGGATCGTCCAATGCAGCAGCAACAATATGGTCCAATGCAGCAGCAACAGGATGGTCCAATGCAGCAGCAACAGGATGGTCCAATGCAGCAGTAACAGGATGGTCCAATGCTGCAGTAACAGGATGGTGCAAGGCAGCAGTAACAGAATGGTCCAAGGCAGCAGTAACAGGATGGTCCAATGCTGCAGTAACAGGATGGTCCATGGCAGCAGTAACAGATTGGTCCATGGCAGCAGTAACAGGACGGTCCAATGCAGCAGTAACAGGACGGTCCAATGCAGCAGTAACAGGATGGTCCAAGGCATCAGTGACAGGATGGTGCAAGGCAGCAGTAACAGGATGGTGCAAGGCAGCAGTAACAGGATGGTCCAAGGCAGCAGTAACAGTATGGTCCAATGCAGCAGTAACAGGATGGTCCAATGCAGCAGTAACATGATGGTGCTAGGCAGCAGTAACAGGATGGTCCAAGGCAGCAGTAACAGGATGGTGCATGACAGCAGTAACAGGATGGTCCATGGCAGCAGTAACAGGATGGTCCAATGCAGCAGTAACAGGATGGTCCAATACTGCAGTAACAGGATGGTCCAATGCTGCAGTAACATGATGATGCAAGGCAGCAGTAACAGGATGGTCCAAGGCAGCAGTAACAGGATGCTCCAATGCAGCAGTAACAGGATGCTCCAATGCAGCAGTAACAGGATGGTCCAATGCTGCATTAACAGGATGGTCCAATGCTGCAGTAACAGGATGGTGCTAGGCAGCAGTAACAGGATGGTGCAAAGCAGCAGTAACAGGATGGTCCATTGCAGCAGTAACAGGATGGTCCAAGGCAGCAGTAACAGGATGGTCCAATGCAGCAGTAACAGGATGGTCCAATGCTGCAGTAACAGGATGGTCCAATGCTGCAGTAACATGATGATGCAAGGCAGCAGTAACAGGATGGTCCAAGGCAGCAGTAACAGGATGCTCCAATGCAGCAGTAACAGGATGGTCCAATGCTGCATTAACAGGATGGTCCAATGCTGCAGTAACAGGATGGTGCAAGGCAGCAGTAACAGAATGGTCCAAGGCAGCAGTAACAGGATGGTCCAATGCTGCAGTAACAGGATGGTCCATGGCAGCAGTAACAGATTGGTCCATGGCAGCAGTAACAGGACGGTCCAATGCAGCAGTAACAGGATGGTCCAATGCAGCAGTAACTGGATGGTCCAAGGCATCAGTGACTGGATGGTGCAAGGCAGCAGTAACAGGATGGTGCAAGGCAGCAGTAACAGGATGGTCCAAGGCAGCAGTAACAGTATGGTCCAATGCAGCAGTAACAGGATGGTCCAATGCAGCAGTAACATGATGGTGCTAGGCAGCAGTAACAGGATGGTGCATGACAGCAGTAACAGGATGGTCCATGGCAGCAGTAACAGGATGGTCCAATGCAGCAGTAACAGGATGGTCCAATACGGCAGGAACAGGATGGTGCAAAGCAGCAGTAACAGGATGGTCCATTGCAGCAGTAACAGGATGGTCCAAGGCAGCAGTAACAGGATGGTCCAATGGTGCAGTAACAGGATGGTCCAATGGTGCAGTAACAGGATGGTCCAATGCTGCAGTAACATGATGATGCAAGGCAGCAGTAACAGGATGGTGCATGACAGCAGTAACAGGATGGTCCATGGCAGCAGTAACAGGATGGTCCAAGGCAGCAGTAACAGGATGCTCCAATGCAGCAGTAACAGGATGGTCCAATGCTGCATTAACAGGATGGTCCAATGCTGCAGTAACAGGATGGTGCAAGGCAGCAGTAACAGGATGGTCCAATGCAGCAGTAACAGGATGGTCCAATGCAGCAGCAACAGGATGGTCCAATGCAGCAGCAACAGGATGGTCCAATGCAGCAGTAACAGGATGGTCCAATGCTGCAGTAACAGGATGGTGCAAGGCAGCAGGAACAGGATGGTCCAATGCTGCAGTAACATGATGGTGCAAGGCAGCAGTCACAGGATGGTCCAAGGCAGCAGTAACAGAATGGCCCAAGGCAGCAGTAACAGGATGGTCCAATGCTGCAGTAACAGGATGGTCCATGGCAGCAGTAACAGATTGGTCCATGGCAGCAGTAACTGGACGGTCCAAAAAAGCAGTAACAGGATGGTCCAATGCAGCAGTAACAGGATGGTCCAATGCAGCAGTAACAGGATGTTCCAAGGCAGCAGTAACAGGATGGTCCAAGGCAGCAGTAACAGGATGTTCCAAGGCAGCAGTAACAGGATGGTCCAATGCAGCAGTAACAGGACTTTCCAATGCAGCAGTAACAGGATGGTCCAAGGCAGCATTAACAGGATGGTCCAAGGCAGCAGTAACAGGATGGTCCAAGGCAGCAGTAACAGGATGGTCCAATGTAGCAGTAACAGGATGGTCCAATGTAGCAGTAACAGGATGGTCCAAGGCAGCAGTAACAGGATGGTCCAAAGCAGCAGTAACAGGATGGTCCAAGGCAGCAGGAACAGGATGGTCCAATGCAGCAGTAACAGGATGGTCCAAGGCAGCAGTAACAGGATGGTCCAATGCAGCAGTAACAGGATGGACCAAGGCAGCAGTAACAGGATTGTCCAATGCAGCAGTTACAGGATGGTCCAAGGCAGCAGTAACAGGATGGTCCAATGCAGCAGTAACAGGATGTTCCAAGGCAGCAGTAACAGGATGGTCCAAGGCAGCAGTAACCGGATGGTCCAAGGCTACAGTAACAGGATGGTCCAAGGCTACAGTAACAGGATGGTCCAATGCAGCAGTAATAGGATGGTCCAAGGCAGCAGTGACAGGGTGGTCCAAGGCAGCAGTGACAGGGTTGTCCAATGCTGCAGTAACAGGATGGTCCAATGCTGCAGTAACAGGATGTTCCAAGGCAGCAGTAACAGGATGGTCCAATGCAGCAGTAACAGGATGGTCCAAGGCAGCAGTAACTGGATGGTCCAAGGCAGCAGAAACAGGATGGTCCATGCCAGCAGTAACAGGATGGTGCAAGGCAGCAGTAACAGGATGGTCCAAGGCAGCAGTAACAGGATGGTCCAAGGCAGCAGTAACAGGATGGTCCATGACAGCAGTAACAGGATGGTCCAATGCTGCAGTAACAGGATGGTCCATGGCAGCAGTAACAGGATGGTCCAAGGCAGCAGTAACAGGATGGTCCCTGGCAGCAGTAACAGAATGGTCCATGGCAGCAGTAACAGGACTGTCCAAAAAAGCAGTAACAGGATGGTCTAAGGCAGCAGTAACCAGATGGACCAATGCAGCAGCAACAGGATGGTCTATGGCAGCAGTAACAGGATGGACCAATGCAGCAGCAACAGGATGGTCCATGGCAGCAGTAACAGGATGGTCCAAGGCAGCAGTCACAGGATGGTCCATGGCTGCAGTAACAGGATGGTCCAAGGCAGCAGTAACAGGATGGTCCAAGGCAGCAGTCACAGAATGGTGCATGGCAGCAGTAACAGGATGGTCCAATGCAGCAGTAACAGAATGGTGCATGGCAGCAGTAATAGGATGGGCCAAGGCAGCAGTGACAGGATGGTCCATGGCAGCAGTAATAGGATGGTCCAAGGCAGCAGTAACAGGATGGTCCAAGGCAGCAGTGACAGGATGGTCCAAGGCAGCAGTAACAGGATGGTGCAAGGCAGCAGTAACAGGATGGTCCAAGGCAGCAGTAACAGGATGGTCCAATGCAGCAGTAACAGGATGGTCCAAGGCAGCAGTAACAGGATGGTCCAATGCAGCAGTAACAGGATGGTCCAATGCAACAGTAACAGGATGGTCCAAGGCAGAAGTAACAGGATGGTCCAATGCTGCAGTAACATGATGGTGCAAGGCAGCAGTAACAGGATCGTCCAAGGCAGCAGTAACAGGATCGTCCAAGGCAGCAGTAACAGGATGGTGCATGACAGCAGTAACAGGATGGTCCATGGCAGCAGGAAAAGGATGGTCCAATGCAGCAGTAACAGGATGGTCCAATGCTGCAGTAACAGGATGGTCCATTGCAGCAGTAACAGGATGGTCCAAGGCAGCAGTAACAGGATGGTCCAATGCAGCAGTAACAGGATGGTCCAATGCTGCAGTAACATAATGGTGCAAGGCAGCAGTAACAGGATGGTCCAAGGCAGCTGTAACAGCATGGTGCATGACAGCAGTAACAGGATGGTTCATGGCAGCAGTAACAGGATGGTTCATGGCAGCAGTAACAGGATGGTCCAAGGCAGCAGTAACAGGATGCTCCAATGCAGCAGTAACTGGATGCTCCAATGCAGCAGTGACAGGATGGTCCAATGCTGCATTAACAGGATAGTCCAATGCTGCAGTAACAGGTTGGTGCAAGGCAGCAGTAACAGAATGGTCCAAGGCAGCAGTAACAGGATGGTCCAATGCTGCAGTAACAGGATGGTCCATGGCAGCAGTAACAGATTGGTCCATGGCAGCAGTAACAGGACGGTCCAAAATAGCAGTAACAGGATGGTCCAATGCAGCAGTAACAGGATGGTCCAAGGCAGCAGTAACAGGATGGTCCAAGGTAGCAGTAACAGGATGGTGCAAGGCAGCAGTAACAGGATGGTCCAAGGCATCAGTAACAGGATGGTCCAATGCAGCAGTAACAGGATGGTCCAAGGCAGCAGTAATAGGATGGTCCAATGCAGCAGTAACAGGATGGTCCAATGCAGCAGTAACAGGATGGTCCAATGCAGCAGTAACATGATGGTGCAAGGCAGCAGTAACAGGATGGTCCAAGGCTGCAGTAACAGGATGGTGCATGACAGCAGTAACAGGATGGTCCATGGCAGCAGTCACAGGATGGTCCAATGCAGCAGTAACAGGATGGTCCAATGCTGCAGCAACAGGATGGTCCAATGCTTCAGTAACAGGATGGTCCAATGCTGCAGGAACAGGATGGTGCAAAGCAGCAGTAACAGGATGGTCCATTGCAGCAGTAACAGGATGGTCCAAGGCAGCAGTAACATGATGGTCCAATGCAGCAGTAACAGGATGGTCCAATGCTGCAGTAACAGGATGGTCCAATGCTGCAGTAACAGGATGGTCCAATGCTGCAGTAACATGATGGTGCAAGGCAGCAGTAACAGGATGGTGCATGACAGCAGTAACAGGATGGTCCATGGCAGCAGTAACAGGATGGTCCAAGGCAGCAGTAACAGGATGCTCCAATGCAGCAGTAACTGGATGGTCCAATGCTGCATTAACAGGATGGTCCAATGCTGCAGTAACAGGATGGTGCAAGGCAGCAGTAACAGGACGGTCCAATGCAGCAGTAACAGGATGGTCCAATGCAGCAGCAACAGGATGGTCCAATGCAGCAGCAACAGGATGGTCCAATGCAGCAGTAACAGGATGGTCCAATGCTGCAGTAACAGGATGGTCCAATGCTGCAGTAACAGGATGGTCCAAGGCAGCAGGAACAGGATGGTCCAAGGCAGCAGTAACAGAATGGCCCAAGGCAGCAGTAACAGGATGGTCCAATGCTGCAGTAACAGGATGGTCCAATGCTGCGGTAACATGATGGTGCAAGGCAGCAGTAACAGGATGGTGCATGACAGCAGTAACAGGATGGTCCATGGCAGCAGCAACAGGATGGTCCAATGCAGCAGTAACAGGATGGTCCAAAACTGCAGTAACAGGATGGTCCAATGCTGCAGTAACAGGATGGTCCAAGGCAGCAGGAACAGGATGGTCCAAGGCAGCAGTAACAGAATGGCCCAAGGCAGCAGTAACAGGATGGTCCAATGCTGCAGTAACAGGATGGTCCATGGCAGCAGTAACAGATTGGTCCATGGCAGCAGTAACTGGACGGTCCAAAATAGCAGTAACAGGATGGTCCAAGGCAGCAGTAACAGGATGGTCCAAGGCAGCAGTAACAGGATGGTCCAAGGCAGCAGTAACAGGATGGTCCATGGCAGCAGGAACAGGATGTTCCAAGGCAGCAGTAAGAGGATGGTCCAATGCAGCAGTAACAGGACGTTCCAAGGCAGCAGTAGCAAAATGGTCCAATGCAGCAGTAACAGGATGGTCCAAGGCAGCAGTAACAGGATGGTCCAAGGCAGCATTAACAGGATGGTCCAAGGCAGCAGTAACAGGATGGTCCAAGGCAGCAGTAACAGGATGGTCCAATGAAGCAGTAACAGGATGGTCCAAGGCAGCAGTAACAGGATGCTCCAATGCAGCAGTAACTGGATGGTCCTATGCTGCATTAACAGGATGGTCCAATGCTGCAGTAACAGGATGGTGCAAGGCAGCAGTAACAGGATGGTCCAATGCAGCAGTAACAGGATGGTCCAATGCAGCAGTAACAGGATGGTCCAATGCAGCAGCAACAGGATGGTCCAATGCAGCAGGAACAGGATGGTCCAATGCTGCAGTAACTGGATGGTCCAATGCTGCAGTAACAGGATGGTGCATGGCAGCAGGAACAGGATGGTCCAAGGCAGCAGTAACAGAATGGCCCAAGGCAGCAGTAACAGGATGGTCCAATGCTGCATTAACAGAATGGTCCATGGCAGCAGTAACAGATTGGTCCATGGCAGCAGTAGCAGGATGGTCCAAGGAAGCAGTAACAGGATGGTCCAAGGTAGCAGTAACAGGATGGTCCAATGCAGCAGTAACAGGATGTTCCAAGGCAGCAGTAACAGGATGGTCCAAGGCAGCAGTAACAGGATGGTCCATGGCAGCAGGAACAGGATGTTCCAAGGCAGCAGTAACAGGACGGTCCAATGCAGCAGTAACAGGACGTTCCAAGGCAGCAGTAACAAAATGGTCCAATGCAGCAGTAACAGGATGGTCCAAGGCAGCAGTAACAGGATGGTCCAAGGCAGCATTAACAGGATGGTCCAAGGCAGCAGTAACAGGATGGTCCAAGGCAGCAGTAACAGGATGGTCCAATGTAGCAGTAACAGGATGGTCCAAGGCAGCAGTAACAGGATGGTCCAAGGCAGCAATGACAGGATGGTCCAAGGCAGCAGTAACAGATTGGTCCATGGCAGCAGTAACAGGATGGTCCAATGCAGCAGTAACAGGATGGTCCAATGCTGCAGTAACAGGATGGTCCATGGCAGCACTAACAGATTGGTCCATGGCAGCAGTAACAGATTGGTCCAATGCAGCAGTAACAGGATGGTCCAAGGCAGCAGGAACAGGACGGTCCAAGGCAGCAGTAACAGGATGGTCCAATGCAGCAGTAACAGGATGGTCCAATGCTGCAGTAACAGGATGGTCCATGGCAGCAGTAACAGATTGGTCCATGGCAGCAGTAACAGAACGGTCCATGGCAGCAGTAACAGGATGGTCCATGGCAGCAGTAACAGGATGGTCCAAAGCAGCAGTCACAGGATGGTCCAAGGCAGCAGTAACAGGATGGTCCAAAGCAGCAGCAACAGGATAGTCCAAGGCAGCAGTAACAGGCTGGTCCATGGCAGCAGTAACAGGATGGTCCATGGCAGCAGTAACAGGATAGTCCAAGGCAGCAGTAACAGGCTGGTCCATGGCAGCAGTAACAGGATAGTCCAAGGCAGCAGTAACAGGCTGGTCCATGGCAGCAGTAACAGGATGCTCCAATGCAGCAGTAACAGGATGGTCCATGGCAGCAGTAACAGATTGGTCCATGGCAGCAGTAACAGAACGGTCCATGGCAGCAGTAACAGGATGGTCCATGGCAGCAGTAACAGGATGGTCCAAAGCAGCAGTCACAGGATGGTCCAAGGCAGCAGTAACAGGATGGTCCAAAGCAGCAGTAACAGGATAGTCCAAGGCAGCAGTAACAGGATGGTCCATGGCAGCAGTAACAGGATGCTCCAATGCAGCAGTAACAGGATGATCCAAGGCTGCAGTAACTGGATGGACCAATGCAGCAATAACAGGATATTCCAAGGCAGCAGTAACAGGATGGTCCATGGCAGCAGTAACAGGATGGTCCGTGGCAGCAGTAACAGGATGGTCCAAAGCAGCAGTAACAGGATGGTCCAAGGCAGCAGTAACAGGATGGTCCATGTCAGCAGCAACAGGATGGTCCAATGCAGCAGTAACAGGATGGTCCAAGGCAGCAGTAACAGGATGGTCCAATGCAGCAATAACAGGATATTCCAAGGCAGCAGTAACAGCATGGTCCAAGGCTGCAGTAACAGGACGGTCCAAGGCAGCAGTAACAGGACGGTCCAAGGCAGCAGTAACAGGATGGTCCAATGCTGCAGTAACAGGATGGTCCAATGCTGCGGTAACATGATGGTGCAAGGCAGCAGTAACAGGATGGTGCATGACAGCAGTAACAGGATGGTCCATGGCAGCAGTAACAGGATGGTCCAAGGCAGCAGTAACAGGATGCTCCAATGCAGCAGTAACTGGATGGTCCAATGCTGCATTAACAGGATGGTCCAATGCTGCAGTAACAGGATGGTGCAAGGCAGCAGTAACAGGATGGTCCAATGCAGCAGTAACAGGATGGTCCAATGCAGCAGTAACAGGATGGTCCAAAGCAGCAGCAACAGGATGGTCCAATGCAGCAGTAACAGGATGGTCCAAAACTGCAGTAACAGGATGGTCCAATGCTGCAGTAACAGGATGGTCCAAGGCAGCAGGAACAGGATGGTCCAAGGCAGCAATAACAGAATGGCCCAAGGCAGCAGTAACAGGATGGTCCAATGCTGCAGTAACAGGATGGTCCATGGCAGCAGTAACAGATTGGTCCATGGCAGCAGTAACTGGACGGTCCAAAATAGCAGTAACAGGATGGTCCAATGCAGCAGTAACAGGATGGTCCAAGGCAGCAGTAACAGGATGGTCCAAGGCAGCAGTAACAGGATGGTCCATGGCAGCAGGAACAGGATGGTCCATGGCAGCAGGAACAGGATGTTCCAAGGCAGCAGTAACAGGATGGTCCAATGCAGCAGTAACAGGACGTTCCAAGGCAGCAGTAACAAAATGGTCCAATGCAGCAGTAACAGGATGGTCCAAGGCAGCAGTAACAGGATGGTCCAAGGCAGCATTAACAGGATGGTCCAAGGCAGCAGTAACAGGATGGTCCAAGGCAGCAGTAACAGCATGGTCCAATGTAGCAGTAACAGGATGGTCCAAAGCAGCAGTCACAGGATGGTCCAAGGCAGCAGTAACAGGATGGTCCAAAGCAGCAGTAACAGGATAGTCCAAGGCAGCAGTAACAGGATGGTCCATGGCAGCAGTAACAGGATGCTCCAATGCAGCAGTAACAGGATGATCCAAGGCTGCAGTAACTGGATGGACCAATGCAGCAATAACAGGATATTCCAAGGCAGCAGTAACAGGATGGTCCATGGCAGCAGTAACAGGATGGTCCGTGGCAGCAGTAACAGGATGGTCCAAAGCAGCAGTAACAGGATGGTCCAAGGCAGCAGTAACAGGATGGTCCATGTCAGCAGCAACAGGATGGTCCAATGCAGCAGTAACAGGATGGTCCAAGGCAGCAGTAACAGGATGGTCCAATGCAGCAATAACAGGATATTCCAAGGCAGCAGTAACAGCATGGTCCAAGGCTGCAGTAACAGGATGGTCCAAGGCAGCAGTAACAGGACGGTCCAAGGCAGCAGTAACAGGATGGTCCAATGCTGCAGTAACAGGATGGTCCAATGCTGCGGTAACATGATGGTGCAAGGCAGCAGTAACAGGATGGTGCATGACAGCAGTAACAGGATGGTCCATGGCAGCAGTAACAGGATGGTCCAAGGCAGCAGTAACAGGATGCTCCAATGCAGCAGTAACTGGATGGTCCAATGCTGCATTAACAGGATGGTCCAATGCTGCAGTAACAGGATGGTGCAAGGCAGCAGTAACAGGATGGTCCAATGCAGCAGTAACAGGATGGTCCAATGCAGCAGTAACAGGATGGTCCAAAGCAGCAGCAACAGGATGGTCCAATGCAGCAGTAACAGGATGGTCCAAAACTGCAGTAACAGGATGGTCCAATGCTGCAGTAACAGGATGGTCCAAGGCAGCAGGAACAGGATGGTCCAAGGCAGCAATAACAGAATGGCCCAAGGCAGCAGTAACAGGATGGTCCAATGCTGCAGTAACAGGATGGTCCATGGCAGCAGTAACAGATTGGTCCATGGCAGCAGTAACTGGACGGTCCAAAATAGCAGTAACAGGATGGTCCAATGCAGCAGTAACAGGATGGTCCAAGGCAGCAGTAACAGGATGGTCCAAGGCAGCAGTAACAGGATGGTCCATGGCAGCAGGAACAGGATGGTCCATGGCAGCAGGAACAGGATGTTCCAAGGCAGCAGTAACAGGATGGTCCAATGCAGCAGTAACAGGACGTTCCAAGGCAGCAGTAACAGGATGGTGCAAGGCAGCAGTAACAGGATGGTCCAAAGCAGCAGTAACAGGATAGTCCAAGGCAGCAGTAACAGGATGGTCCATGGCAGCAGTAACAGGATGCTCCAATGCAGCAGTAACAGGATGATCCAAGGCTGCAGTAACTGGATGGACCAATGCAGCAATAACAGGATATTCCAAGGCAGCAGTAACAGGATGGTCCATGGCAGCAGTAACAGGATGGTCCGTGGCAGCAGTAACAGGATGGTCCAAAGCAGCAGTAACAGGATGGTCCAAGGCAGCAGTAACAGGATGGTCCATGTCAGCAGCAACAGGATGGTCCAATGCAGCAGTAACAGGATGGTCCAAGGCAGCAGTAACAGGATGGTCCAATGCAGCAATAACAGGATATTCCAAGGCAGCAGTAACAGCATGGTCCAAGGCTGCAGTAACAGGACGGTCCAAGGCAGCAGTAACAGGACGGTCCAAGGCAGCAGTAACAGGATGGTCCAATGCTGCAGTAACAGGATGGTCCAATGCTGCGGTAACATGATGGTGCAAGGCAGCAGTAACAGGATGGTGCATGACAGCAGTAACAGGATGGTCCATGGCAGCAGTAACAGGATGGTCCAAGGCAGCAGTAACAGGATGCTCCAATGCAGCAGTAACTGGATGGTCCAATGCTGCATTAACAGGATGGTCCAATGCTGCAGTAACAGGATGGTGCAAGGCAGCAGTAACAGGATGGTCCAATGCAGCAGTAACAGGATGGTCCAATGCAGCAGTAACAGGATGGTCCAAAGCAGCAGCAACAGGATGGTCCAATGCAGCAGTAACAGGATGGTCCAAAACTGCAGTAACAGGATGGTCCAATGCTGCAGTAACAGGATGGTCCAAGGCAGCAGGAACAGGATGGTCCAAGGCAGCAATAACAGAATGGCCCAAGGCAGCAGTAACAGGATGGTCCAATGCTGCAGTAACAGGATGGTCCATGGCAGCAGTAACAGATTGGTCCATGGCAGCAGTAACTGGACGGTCCAAAATAGCAGTAACAGGATGGTCCAATGCAGCAGTAACAGGATGGTCCAAGGCAGCAGTAACAGGATGGTCCAAGGCAGCAGTAACAGGATGGTCCATGGCAGCAGGAACAGGATGGTCCATGGCAGCAGGAACAGGATGTTCCAAGGCAGCAGTAACAGGATGGTCCAATGCAGCAGTAACAGGACGTTCCAAGGCAGCAGTAACAAAATGGTCCAATGCAGCAGTAACAGGATGGTCCAAGGCAGCAGTAACAGGATGGTCCAAGGCAGCATTAACAGGATGGTCCAAGGCAGCAGTAACAGGATGGTCCAAGGCAGCAGTAACAGCATGGTCCAATGTAGCAGTAACAGGATGGTCCAAAGCAGCAGTCACAGGATGGTCCAAGGCAGCAGTAACAGGATGGTCCAAAGCAGCAGTAACAGGATAGTCCAAGGCAGCAGTAACAGGATGGTCCATGGCAGCAGTAACAGGATGCTCCAATGCAGCAGTAACAGGATGATCCAAGGCTGCAGTAACTGGATGGACCAATGCAGCAATAACAGGATATTCCAAGGCAGCAGTAACAGGATGGTCCATGGCAGCAGTAACAGGATGGTCCGTGGCAGCAGTAACAGGATGGTCCAAAGCAGCAGTAACAGGATGGTCCAAGGCAGCAGTAACAGGATGGTCCATGTCAGCAGCAACAGGATGGTCCAATGCAGCAGTAACAGGATGGTCCAAGGCAGCAGTAACAGGATGGTCCAATGCAGCAATAACAGGATATTCCAAGGCAGCAGTAACAGCATGGTCCAAGGCTGCAGTAACAGGATGGTCCAAGGCAGCAGTAACAGGACGGTCCAAGGCAGCAGTAACAGGATGGTCCAATGCTGCAGTAACAGGATGGTCCAATGCTGCGGTAACATGATGGTGCAAGGCAGCAGTAACAGGATGGTGCATGACAGCAGTAACAGGATGGTCCAAGGCAGCAGTAACAGGATGCTCCAATGCAGCAGTAACTGGATGGTCCAATGCTGCATTAACAGGATGGTCCAATGCTGCAGTAACAGGATGGTGCAAGGCAGCAGTAACAGGATGGTCCAATGCAGCAGTAACAGGATGGTCCAATGCAGCAGTAACAGGATGGTCCAAAGCAGCAGCAACAGGATGGTCCAATGCAGCAGTAACAGGATGGTCCAAAACTGCAGTAACAGGATGGTCCAATGCTGCAGTAACAGGATGGTCCAAGGCAGCAGGAACAGGATGGTCCAAGGCAGCAATAACAGAATGGCCCAAGGCAGCAGTAACAGGATGGTCCAATGCTGCAGTAACAGGATGGTCCATGGCAGCAGTAACAGATTGGTCCATGGCAGCAGTAACTGGACGGTCCAAAATAGCAGTAACAGGATGGTCCAATGCAGCAGTAACAGGATGGTCCAAGGCAGCAGTAACAGGATGGTCCAAGGCAGCAGTAACAGGATGGTCCATGGCAGCAGGAACAGGATGGTCCATGGCAGCAGGAACAGGATGTTCCAAGGCAGCAGTAACAGGATGGTCCAATGCAGCAGTAACAGGACGTTCCAAGGCAGCAGTAACAAAATGGTCCAATGCAGCAGTAACAGGATGGTCCAAGGCAGCAGTAACAGGATGGTCCAAGGCAGCATTAACAGGATGGTCCAAGGCAGCAGTAACAGGATGGTCCAAGGCAGCAGTAACAGCATGGTCCAATGTAGCAGTAACAGGATGGTCCAAGGCAGCAGTAACAGGATGCTCCAATGCAGCAGTAACTGGATGGTCCAATGCTGCATTAACAGGATGGTCCAATGCTGCAGTAACAGGATGGTGCAAGGCAGCAGTAACAGGATGGTTCAATGCAGCAGTAACAGGATGGTCCAATGCAGTAGTAACAGGATGGTCCAATGCAGCAGCAACAGGATGGTCCAATGCAGCAGCAACAGGATGGTCCAATGCAGCAGTAACAGGATGGTCCAATGCTGCAGTAACAGGATGATCCAATGCTGCAGTAACAGGATGGTGCAAGGCAGCAGGAACAGGATGGTCCAAGGCAGCAGTAACAGAATGGCCCAAGGCAGCAGTAACAGGATGGTCCAATGCAGCAGTAACAGGATGGTCCAAGGCAGCAGTAACAGGATGGTCCAAGGCAGCAGTAACAGGATGGTCCATGGCAGCAGGAACAGGATGTTCCAAGGCAGCAGTAACAGGATGGTCCAATGCAGCAGTAACAGGACGTTCCAAGGCAGCAGTAACAAAATGGTCCAATGCAGCAGTAACAGGATGGTCCAAGGCAGCAGTAACAGGATGGTCCAAGGCAGCATTAACAGGATGGTCCAAGGCAGCAGTAACAGGATGGTCCAAGGCAGCAGTAACAGGATGGTCCAATGTAGCAGTAACAGGATGGTCCAAGGCAGCAGTAACAGGATGCTCCAATGCAGCAGTAACTGGATGGTCCAATGCTGCATTAACAGGATGGTCCAATGCTGCAGTAACAGGATGGTGCAAGGCAGCAGTAACAAGATGGTCCAATGCAGCAATAACAGGATGGTCCAATGCAGCAGCAACAGGATGGTCCAATGCAGCAGCAACAGGATGGTCCAATGCAGCAGCAACAGGATGGTCCAATGCAGCAGTTACAGGATGGTCCAATGCTGCAGTAACAGGATGGTCCAATGCTGCAGTAACAGGATGGTGCAAGGCAGCAGGAACAGGATGGTCCAAGGCAGCAGTAACAGAATGGCCCAAGGCAGCAGTAACAGGATGGTCCAATGCTGCATTAACAGATTGGTCCATGGCAGCAGTAACTGGACGGTCCAAAATAGCAGTAACAGGATGGTCCAATGCAGCAGTAACAGGATGATCCAAGGCAGCAGTAACAGGATGTTCCAAGGCAGCAGTAACAGGATGGTCCAAGGCAGCAGTAACAGGATGGTCCATGGCAGCAGGAACAGGATGTTCCAAGGCAGCAGTAACAGGATGGTCCAATGCAGCAGTAACAGGACGTTCCAAGGCAGCAGTAACAAAATGGTCCAATGCAGCAGGAACAGGATGGTCCAAGGCAGCAGTAACAGGATGGTCCAAGGCAGCATTAACAGGATGGTCCAAGGCAGCAGTAACAGGATGGTCCAAGGCAGCAGTAACAGGATGGTCCTATGTAGCAGTAACAGGATGGTCCAAGGCAGCAGTAACAGGATGGTCCAAGGCAGCAATGACAGGATGGTCCAAGGCAGCAGTAACGGATTGGTCCATGGCAGCAGTAACTGGACGGTCCAAAAAAGCAGTAACAGGATGGTCCAATGCAGCAGTAACAGGATGGTCCAATGCTGCAGTAACAGGATGGTCCATGGCAGCAGTAACAGATTGGTCCATGGCAGCAGGAACAGGACGGTCCAAGGCAGCAGTAACAGGATGGTCCAATGCAGCAGTAACAGGATGGTCCAATGCTGCAGTAACAGGATGGTCCAAGGCAGCAGTAACAGGATGCTCCAATGCAGCAGTAACAGGATGGTCCATGGCAGCAGTAACAGATTGGTCCATGGCAGCAGTAACAGAACGGTCCATGGCAGCAGTAACAGATTGGTCCATGGCAGCAGTAACAGGATGGTCCAAAGCAGCAGTAACAGGATGGTCCAAGGCAGCAGTAACAGGCTGGTCCATGGCAGCAGTAACAGGATGCTCCAATGCAGCAGTAACAGGATGGTCCATGGCAGCAGTAACAGATTGGTCCATGGCAGCAGTAACAGAACGGTCCATGGCAGCAGGAACAGGACGGTCCAAAGCAGCAGTAACAGGATAGTCCAAGGCAGCAGTAACAGGATGGTCCATGGCAGCAGTAACAGGATGATCCAAGGCTGCAGTAACTGGATGGTCCAAAGCAGCAGTAACAGGATAGTCCAAGGCAGCAGTAACAGGATGGTCCACGGCAGCAGTAACAGGATGCTCCAATGCAGCAGTAACAGGATGATCCAAGGCTGCAGTAACTGGATGGACCAATGCAGCAATAACAGGATATTCCAAGGCAGCAGTAACAGGATGGTCCATGGCAGCAGGAACAGGATGGTCCATGGCAGCAGTAACAGGATGGTCCAAAGCAGCAGTAACAGGATGGTCCAAGGCAGCAGTAACAGGATGGTCCATGTCAGCAGCAACAGGATGGTCCAATGCAGCAGTAACAGGATGGTCCAAGGCAGCAGTAACAGGATGGTCCAATGCAGCAATAAGAGGATATTCCAAGGCAGCAGTAACAGGACGGTCGAAGGCAGCAGTAACAGGATGGTCCAATGCAGCAGTAACAGGATGGTCCAATGCTGCAGTAACAGGATGGTCCAATACTGCAGGAACAGGATGGTGCAAAGCAGCAGTAACAGGATGGTCCATTGCAGCAGTAACAGGATGGTCCAAGGCAGCAGTAACAGGATGGTCCAATGCAGCAGTAACAGGATGGTCCAATGCTGCAGTAACAGGATGGTCCAAGGCAGCAGTAACAGGATGGTCCAATGCTGCAGTAACAGGATGGTCCATGGCAGCACTAACAGATTGGTCCATGGCAGCAGTAACAGATTGGTCCAATGCAGCAGTAACAGGATGGTCCAAGGCAGCAGGAACAGGACGGTCCAAGGCAGCAGTAACAGGATGGTCCAATGCAGCAGTAACAGGATGGTCCAATGCTGCAGTAACAGGATGGTCCATGGCAGCAGTAACAGATTGGTCCATGGCAGCAGTAACAGAACGGTCCATGGCAGCAGTAACAGGATGGTCCATGGCAGCAGTAACAGGATGGTCCAAAGCAGCAGTCACAGGATGGTCCAAGGCAGCAGTAACAGGATGGTCCAAAGCAGCAGCAACAGGATAGTCCAAGGCAGCAGTAACAGGCTGGTCCATGGCAGCAGTAACAGGATGGTCCATGGCAGCAGTAACAGGATAGTCCAAGGCAGCAGTAACAGGCTGGTCCATGGCAGCAGTAACAGGATAGTCCAAGGCAGCAGTAACAGGCTGGTCCATGGCAGCAGTAACAGGATGCTCCAATGCAGCAGTAACAGGATGGTCCATGGCAGCAGTAACAGATTGGTCCATGGCAGCAGTAACAGAACGGTCCATGGCAGCAGTAACAGGATGGTCCATGGCAGCAGTAACAGGATGGTCCAAAGCAGCAGTCACAGGATGGTCCAAGGCAGCAGTAACAGGATGGTCCAAAGCAGCAGTAACAGGATAGTCCAAGGCAGCAGTAACAGGATGGTCCATGGCAGCAGTAACAGGATGCTCCAATGCAGCAGTAACAGGATGATCCAAGGCTGCAGTAACTGGATGGACCAATGCAGCAATAACAGGATATTCCAAGGCAGCAGTAACAGGATGGTCCATGGCAGCAGTAACAGGATGGTCCGTGGCAGCAGTAACAGGATGGTCCAAAGCAGCAGTAACAGGATGGTCCAAGGCAGCAGTAACAGGATGGTCCATGTCAGCAGCAACAGGATGGTCCAATGCAGCAGTAACAGGATGGTCCAAGGCAGCAGTAACAGGATGGTCCAATGCAGCAATAACAGGATATTCCAAGGCAGCAGTAACAGCATGGTCCAAGGCTGCAGTAACAGGATGGTCCAAGGCAGCAGTAACAGGATGGTCCAAGGCAGCAGTAACAGGACGGTCCAAGGCAGCAGTAACAGGATGGTCCAATGCTGCAGTAACAGGATGGTCCAATGCTGCGGTAACATGATGGTGCAAGGCAGCAGTAACAGGATATTCCAAGGCAGCAGTAACAGCATGGTCCAAGGCTGCAGTAACAGGATGGTCCAAGGCAGCAGTAACAGGATGGTCCAAGGCAGCAGTAACAGGATGGTCCAATGCAGCAGCAACAGGATGGTCCAATGCAGCAGTAACAGGATGGTCCAATGCTGCAGTAACAGGATGATCCAATGCTGCAGTAACAGGATGGTGCAAGGCAGCAGGAACAGGATGGTCCAAGGCAGCAGTAACAGAATGGCCCAAGGCAGCAGTAACAGGATGGTCCAATGCAGCAGTAACAGGATGGTCCAAGGCAGCAGTAACAGGATGGTCCAAGGCAGCAGTAACAGGATGGTCCATGGCAGCAGGAACAGGATGTTCCAAGGCAGCAGTAACAGGATGGTCCAATGCAGCAGTAACAGGACGTTCCAAGGCAGCAGTAACAAAATGGTCCAATGCAGCAGTAACAGGATGGTCCAAGGCAGCAGTAACAGGATGGTCCAAGGCAGCATTAACAGGATGGTCCAAGGCAGCAGTAACAGGATGGTCCAAGGCAGCAGTAACAGGATGGTCCAATGTAGCAGTAACAGGATGGTCCAAGGCAGCAGTAACAGGATGCTCCAATGCAGCAGTAACTGGATGGTCCAATGCTGCATTAACAGGATGGTCCAATGCTGCAGTAACAGGATGGTGCAAGGCAGCAGTAACAGGATGGTCCAATGCAGCAATAACAGGATGGTCCAATGCAGCAGTAACAGGATGGTCCAATGCAGCAGCAACAGGATGGTCCAATGCAGCAGTAACAGGATGGTCCAATGCTGCAGTAACAGGATGGTCCAATGCTGCAGTAACAGGATGGTGCAAGGCAGCAGGAACAGGATGGTCCAAGGCAGCAGTAACAGAATGGCCCAAGGCAGCAGTAACAGGATGGTCCAATGCTGCATTAACAGATTGGTCCATGGCAGCAGTAACTGGACGGTCCAAAATAGCAGTAACAGGATGGTCCAATGCAGCAGTAACAGGATGTTCCAAGGCAGCAGTAACAGGATGTTCCAAGGCAGCAGTAACAGGATGGTCCAAGGCAGCAGTAACAGGATGGTCCATGGCAGCAGGAACAGGATGTTCCAAGGCAGCAGTAACAGGATGGTCCAATGCAGCAGTAACAGGACGTTCCAAGGCAGCAGTAACAAAATGGTCCAATGCAGCAGGAACAGGATGGTCCAAGGCAGCAGTAACAGGATGGTCCAAGGCAGCATTAACAGGATGGTCCAAGGCAGCAGTAACAGGATGGTCCAAGGCAGCAGTAACAGGATGGTCCTATGTAGCAGTAACAGGATGGTCCAAGGCAGCAGTAACAGGATGGTCCAAGGCAGCAATGACAGGATGGTCCAAGGCAGCAGTAACGGATTGGTCCATGGCAGCAGTAACTGGACGGTCCAAAAAAGCAGTAACAGGATGGTCCAATGCAGCAGTAACAGGATGGTCCAATGCTGCAGTAACAGGATGGTCCATGGCAGCAGTAACAGATTGGTCCATGGCAGCAGTAACAGGACGGTCCAAGGCAGCAGTAACAGGATGGTCCAATGCAGCAGTAACAGGATGGTCCAATGCTGCAGTAACAGGATGGTCCAAGGCAGCAGTAACAGGATGCTCCAATGCAGCAGTAACAGGATGGTCCATGGCAGCAGTAACAGATTGGTCCATGGCAGCAGTAACAGATTGGTCCATGGCAGCAGTAACAGAACGGTCCATGGCAGCAGTAACAGATTGGTCCATGGCAGCAGTAACAGGATGGTCCAAAGCAGCAGTAACAGGATGGTCCAAGGCAGCAGTAACAGGCTGGTCCATGGCAGCAGTAACAGGATGCTCCAATGCAGCAGTAACAGGATGGTCCATGGCAGCAGTAACAGATTGGTCCATGGCAGCAGTAACAGAACGGTCCATGGCAGCAGGAACAGGACGGTCCAAAGCAGCAGTAACAGGATAGTCGAAGGCAGCAGTAACAGGATGGTCCATGGCAGCAGTAACAGGATGATCCAAGGCTGCAGTAACTGGATGGTCCAAAGCAGCAGTAACAGGATAGTCCAAGGCAGCAGTAACAGGATGGTCCACGGCAGCAGTAACAGGATGCTCCAATGCAGCAGTAACAGGATGATCCAAGGCTGCAGTAACTGGATGGACCAATGCAGCAATAACAGGATATTCCAAGGCAGCAGTAACAGGATGGTCCATGGCAGCAGGAACAGGATGGTCCATGGCAGCAGTAACAGGATGGTCCAAAGCAGCAGTAACAGGATGGTCCAAGGCAGCAGTAACAGGATGGTCCATGTCAGCAGCAACAGGATGGTCCAATGCAGCAGTAACAGGATGGTCCAAGGCAGCAGTAACAGGATGGTCCAATGCAGCAATAAGAGGATATTCCAAGGCAGCAGTAACAGGACGGTCGAAGGCAGCAGTAACAGGATGGTCCAATGCAGCAGTAACAGGATGGTCCAATGCTGCAGTAACAGGATGGTCCAATACTGCAGGAACAGGATGGTGCAAAGCAGCAGTAACAGGATGGTCCATTGCAGCAGTAACAGGATGGTCCAAGGCAGCAGTAACAGGATGGTCCAATGCAGCAGTAACAGGATGGTCCAATGCTGCAGTAACAGGATGGTCCAATGCTGCAGTAACATGATGGTGCAAGGCAGCAGTAACAGGATGGTGCATGACAGCAGTAACAGGATGGTCCATGGCAGCAGTAACAGGATGGTCCAAGGCAGCAGTAACAGGATGCTCCAATGCGGCAGTAACAGGATGGTCCAATGCTGCATTAACAGGATGGGCCAATGCTGCAGTAACAGGATGGTGCAAGGCAGCAGTAACAGGATGGTCCAATGCAGCAGTAACAGGATGGTCCAATGCAGCAGCAACAGGATGCTCCAATGCAGCAGTAACTGGATGGTCCAATGCTGCATTAACAGGATGGTCCAATGCTGCAGTAACAGGATGGTGCAAGGCAGCAGTAACAGGATGGACCAATGCAGCAGTAACAGGATGGTCCAATGCAGCAGCAACAGGATGGTCCAATGCAGCAGCAACAGGATGGTCCAATGCTGCAGCAACAGGATGGTCCAATGCTGCAGTAACAGGATGGTGCAAGGCAGCAGGAACAGGATGGTCCAAGGCAGCAGTAACAGAATGGCCCAAGGCAGCAGTAACAGGATGGTCCAATGCTGCAGTAACAGGATGGTCCATGGCAGCAGTAACAGATTGGTCCATGGCAGCAGTAACTGGACGGTCCAAAATAGCAGTAACAGGATGGTCCAATGCAGCAGTAACAGGATGTTCCAAGGCAGCAGTAACAGGATGGTCCAAGGCAGCAGTAACAGGATGGTCCATGGCAGCAGGAACAGGATGTTCCAAGGCAGCAGTAACAGGATGGTCCAATGCAGCAGTAACAGGACGTTCCAAGGCAGAAGCAACAAAATGGTCCAATGCAGCAGTAACAGGATGGTCCAATGCAGCAGTAACAGGATGGTCCAAGGCAGCATTAACAGGATGGTCCAAGGCAGCAGTAACAGGATGGTCCAAGGCAGCAGTAACAGGATGGTCCAATGCAGCAGTAACAGGATGGTCCAATGCGGCAGTAACAGGATGGTCCAAAGCAGCAGCAACAGGATGGTCCAATGCAGCAGTAACAGGATGGTCCAAAACTGCAGTAACAGGATGGTCCAATGCTGCAGTAACAGGATGGTCCAAGGCAGCAGGAACAGGATGGTCCAAGGCAGCAGTAACAGAATGGCCCAAGGCAGCAGTAACAGGATGGTCCAATGCTGCAGTAACAGGATGGTCCATGGCAGCAGTAACAGGATGGTCCATGGCAGCAGTAACTGGACGGTCCAAAATAGCAGTAACAGGATGGTCCAATGCAGCAGTAACAGGATGGTCCAAGGCAGCAGTAACAGGATGGTCCAAGGCAGCAGTAACAGGATGGTCCATGGCAGCAGGAACAGGATGTTCCAAGGCAGCAGTAACAGGATGGTCCAATGCAGCAGTAACAGGACGTTCCAAGGCAGCAGTAACAAAATGGTCCAATGCAGCAGTAACAGGATGGTCCAAGGCAGCAGTAACAGGATGGTCCAAGGCAGCATTAACAGGATGGTCCAAGGCAGCAGTAACAGGATGGTCCAAGGCAGCAGTAACAGGATGGTCCAATGTAGCAGTAACAGGATGGTCCAATGCAGCAGTAACAGGATGGTCCAATGCAGCAGCAACAGGATGGTCCAATGCAGCAGTAACAGGATGGTCCAATGCTGCAGTAACAGGATGGTCCAATGCTGCAGTAACAGGATGGTGCAAGGCAGCAGGAACAGGATGGTCCAAGGCAGCAGTAACAGAATGGCCCAAGGCAGCAGTAACAGGATGGTCCAATGCTGCATTAACAGATTGGTCCATGGCAGCAGTAACTGGACGGTCCAAAATAGCAGTAACAGGATGGTCCAATGCAGCAGTAACAGGATGTTCCAAGGCAGCAGTAACAGGATGGTCCAAGGCAGCAGTAACAGGATGGTCCATGGCAGCAGGAACAGGATGTTCCAAGGCAGCAGTAACAGGATGGTCCAATGCAGCAGTAACAGGACGTTCCAAGGCAGCAGTAACAAAATGGTCCAATGCAGCAGGAACAGGATGGTCCAAGGCAGCAGTAACAGGATGGTCCAAGGCAGCATTAACAGGATGGTCCAAGGCAGCAGTAACAGGATGGTCCAAGGCAGCAGTAACAGGATGGTCCTATGTAGCAGTAACAGGATGGTCCAAGGCAGCAGTAACAGGATGGTCCAAGGCAGCAATGACAGGATGGTCCAAGGCAGCAGTAACGGATTGGTCCATGGCAGCAGTAACTGGACGGTCCAAAAAAGCAGTAACAGGATGGTCCAATGCAGCAGTAACAGGATGGTCCAATGCTGCAGTAACAGGATGGTCCATGGCAGCAGTAACAGATTGGTCCATGGCAGCAGTAACAGATTGGTCCATGGCAGCAGGAACAGGACGGTCCAAGGCAGCAGTAACAGGATGGTCCAATGCAGCAGTAACAGGATGGTCCAATGCTGCAGTAATAGGATGGTCCATGGCAGCAGTAACAGATTGGTCCATGGCAGCAGTAACAGAACGGTCCATGGCAGCAGTAACAGATTGGTCCATGGCAGCAGTAACAGGATGGTCCAAAGCAGCAGTAACAGGATGGTCCAAGGCAGCAGTAACAGGCTGGTCCATGGCAGCAGTAACAGGATGCTCCAATGCAGCAGTAACAGGATGCTCCAATGCAGCAGTAACAGGATGGTCCATGGCAGCATTAACAGGATGGTCCATGGCAGCAGTAACAGATTGGTCCATGGCAGCAGTAACAGAACGGTCCATGGCAGCAGGAACAGGACGGTCCAAAGCAGCAGTAACAGGATGGTCCATGGCAGCAGTAACAGGATGATCCAAGGCTGCAGTAACTGGATGGTCCAAAGCAGCAGTAACAGGATAGTCCAAGGCAGCAGTAACAGGATGGTCCATGGCAGCAGTAACAGGATGCTCCAATGCAGCAGTAACAGGATGATCCAAGGCTGCAGTAACTGGATGGACCAATGCAGCAATAACAGGATATTCCAAGGCAGCAGTAACAGGATGGTCCATGGCAGCAGGAACAGGATGGTCCATGGCAGCAGTAACAGGATGGTCCAAAGCAGCAGTAACAGGATGGTCCAAGGCAGCAGTAACAGGATGGTCCATGTCAGCAGCAACAGGATGGTCCAATGCAGCAGTAACAGGATGGTCCAAGGCAGCAGTAACAGGATGGTCCAATGCAGCAATAACAGGATATTCCAAGGCAGCAGTAACAGCATGGTCCAAGGCTGCAGTAACAGGATGGTCCAAGGCAGCAGTAACAGGACGGTCGAAGGCAGCAGTAACAGGATGGTCCAATGCAGCAGTAACAGGATGGTCCAAGGCTGCAGTAACAGGATGGTCCAAGGCAGCAGTAACAGGACGGTCGAAGGCTGCAGTAACAGGATGGTCCAATACTGCAGGAACAGGATGGTGCAAAGCAGCAGTAACAGGATGGTCCATTGCAGCAGTAACAGGATGGTCGAAGGCTGCAGTAACAGGATGGTCCAATACTGCAGGAACAGGATGGTGCAAAGCAGCAGTAACAGGATGGTCCATTGCAGCAGTAACAGGATGGTCCAAGGCTGCAGTAACAGGATGGTCCTATGTAGCAGTAACAGGATGGTCCAAGGCAGCAGTAACAGGATGGTCCAAGGCAGCAATGACAGGATGGTCCAAGGCAGCAGTAACGGATTGGTCCATGGCAGCAGTAACTGGACGGTCCAAAAAAGCAGTAACAGGATGGTCCAATGCAGCAGTAACAGGATGGTCCAATGCTGCAGTAACAGGATGGTCCATGGCAGCAGTAACAGATTGGTCCATGGCAGCAGTAACAGATTGGTCCATGGCAGCAGGAACATTACGGTCCAAGGCAGCAGTAACAGGATGGTCCAATGCAGCAGTAACAGGATGGTCCAATGCTGCAGTAATAGGATGGTCCATGGCAGCAGTAACAGATTGGTCCATGGCAGCAGTAACAGAACGGTCCATGGCAGCAGTAACAGATTGGTCCATGGCAGCAGTAACAGGATGGTCCAAAGCAGCAGTAACAGGATGGTCCAAGGCAGCAGTAACAGGCTGGTCCATGGCAGCAGTAACAGGCTGGTCCATGGCAGCAGTAACAGGATGCTCCAATGCAGCAGTAACAGGATGCTCCAATGCAGCAGTAACAGGATGGTCCATGGCAGCAGTAACAGGATGGTCCATGGCAGCAGTAACAGATTGGTCCATGGCAGCAGTAACAGAACGGTCCATGGCAGCAGGAACAGGACGGTCCAAAGCAGCAGTAACAGGATGGTCCATGGCAGCAGTAACAGGATGATCCAAGGCTGCAGTAACTGGATGGTCCAAAGCAGCAGTAACAGGATAGTCCAAGGCAGCAGTAACAGGATGGTCCATGGCAGCAGGAACAGGATGCTCCAATGCAGCAGTAACAGGATGATCCAAGGCTGCAGTAACTGGATGGACCAATGCAGCAATAACAGGATATTCCAAGGCAGCAGTAACAGGATGGTCCATGGCAGCAGGAACAGGATGGTCCATGGCAGCAGTAACAGGATGGTCCAAAGCAGCAGTAACAGGATGGTCCAAGGCAGCAGTAACAGGATGGTCCATGTCAGCAGCAACAGGATGGTCCAATGCAGCAGTAACAGGATGGTCCAAGGCAGCAGTAACAGGATGGTCCAATGCAGCAATAACAGGATATTCCAAGGCAGCAGTAACAGCATGGTCCAAGGCTGCAGTAACAGGATGGTCCAAGGCAGCAGTAACAGGACGGTCGAAGGCAGCAGTAACAGGATGGTCCAATGCAGCAGTAACAGGATGGTCCAAGGCTGCAGTAACAGGATGGTCCAAGGCAGCAGTAACAGGACGGTCGAAGGCTGCAGTAACAGGATGGTCCAATACTGCAGGAACAGGATGGTGCAAAGCAGCAGTAACAGGATGGTCCATTGCAGCAGTAACAGGATGGTCGAAGGCTGCAGTAACAGGATGGTCCAATACTGCAGGAACAGGATGGTGCAAAGCAGCAGTAACAGGATGGTCCATTGCAGCAGTAACAGGATGGTCCAAGGCTGCAGTAACAGGATGGTCCAAGGCAGCAGTAACAGGACGGTCGAAGGCTGCAGTAACAGGATGGTCCAATACTGCAGGAACAGGATGGTGCAAAGCAGCAGTAACAGGATGGTCCATTGCAGCAGTAACAGGATGGTCCAAGGCAGCAGTAACAGGATGGTCCAATGCAGCAGTAACAGGATGGTCCAATGCTGCAGTAACAGGATGGTCCAATGCTGCAGTAACATGATGGTGCAAGGCAGCAGTAACAGGATGGTGCATGACAGCAGTAACAGGATGGTCCATGGCAGCAGTAACAGGATGGTCCAAGGCAGCAGTAACAGGATGCTCCAATGCGGCAGTAACAGGATGGTCCAATGCTGCATTAACAGGATGGGCCAATGCTGCAGTAACAGGATGGTGCAAGGCAGCAGTAACAGGATGGTCCAATGCAGCAGTAACAGGATGGTCCAATGCAGCAGCAACAGGATGCTCCAATGCAGCAGTAACTGGATGGTCCAATGCTGCATTAACAGGATGGTCCAATGCTGCAGTAACAGGATGGTGCAAGGCAGCAGTAACAGGATGGACCAATGCAGCAGTAACAGGATGGTCCAATGCAGCAGCAACAGGATGGTCCAATGCAGCAGCAACAGGATGGTCCAATGCTGCAGTAACAGGATGGTCCAATGCTGCAGTAACAGGATGGTACAAGGCAGCAGGAACAGGATGGTCCAAGGCAGCAGTAACAGAATGGCCCAAGGCAGCAGTAACAGGATGGTCCAATGCTGCAGTAACAGGATGGTCCATGGCAGCAGTAACAGATTGGTCCATGGCAGCAGTAACTGGACGGTCCAAAATAGCAGTAACAGGATGGTCCAATGCAGCAGTAACAGGATGTTCCAAGGCAGCAGTAACAGGATGGTCCAAGGCAGCAGTAACAGGATGGTCCATGGCAGCAGGAACAGGATGTTCCAAGGCAGCAGTAACAGGATGGTCCAATGCAGCAGTAACAGGACGTTCCAAGGCAGCAGCAACAAAATGGTCCAATGCAGCAGTAACAGGATGGTCCAAGGCAGCAGTAACAGGATGGTCCAAGGCAGCAGTAACAGGATGGTCCAATGTAGCAGTAACAGGATGGTCCAAGGCAGCAGTAACAGGATGGTCCAAGGCAGCATTAACAGGATGGTCCAAGGCAGCAGTAATAGGATGGTCCAAGGCAGCAGTAACAGGATGGTCCAATGTAGCAGTAACAGGATGGTCCAAGGCAGCAGTAACAGGATGGTCCAAGGCAGCAATGACAGGATGGTCCAAGGCAGCAGTAACAGATTGGTCCATGGCAGCAGTAACAGGATGGTCCAATGCTGCAGTAACAGGATGGTCCATGGCAGCAGTAACAGATTGGTCCATGGCAGCAGTAACAGATTGGTCCATGGCAGCAGGAACAGGACGGTCCAAGGCAGCAGTAACAGGATGGTCCAATGCAGCAGTAACAGGATGGTCCAATGCTGCAGTAACAGGATGGTCCATGGCAGCAGTAACAGATTGGTCCATGGCAGCAGTAACAGAACGGTCCATGGCAGCAGTAACAGGATGGTCCATAGCAGCAGTAACAGGATGGTCCAAAGCAGCAGTCACAGGATGGTCCAAGGCAGCAGTAACAGGATGGTCCAAAGCAGCAGTAACAGGATAGTCCAAGGCAGCAGTAACAGGATGGTCCATGGCAGCAGTAACAGGATGCTCCAATGCAGCAATAACAGGATGATCCAAGGCTGCAGTAACTGGATGGACCAATGCAGCAATAACAGGATATTCCAAGGCAGCAGTAACAGGATGGTCCATGGCAGCAGAAACAGGATGGTCCATGGCAGCAGTAACAGGATGGTCCATGGCAGCAGTAACAGGATGGTCCAAAGCAGCAGTAACAGGATGGTCCAAGGCAGCAGTAACAGGATGGTCCATGTCAGCAGCAACAGGATGGTCCAATGCAGCAGTAACAGGATGGTCCAAGGCAGCAGTAACAGGATGGTCCAATGCAGCAATAACAGGATATTCCAAGGCAGCAGTAACAGCATGGTCCAAGGCTGCAGTAACAGGATGGTCCAAGGCAGCAGTAACAGGACGGTCCAAGGCAGCAGTAACAGGATGGTCCAATGCAGCAGTAACAGGATGGTCCAATGCTGCAGTAACAGGATGGTCCAATACTGCAGGAACAGGATGGTGCAAAGCAGCAGTAACAGGATGGTCCATTGCAGCAGTAACAGGATGGTCCAAGGCAGCAGTAACAGGATGGTCCAATGCAGCAGTAACAGGATGGTCCAATGCTGCAGTAACAGGATGGTCCAATGCTGCAGTAACATGATGGTGCAAGGCAGCAGTAACAGGATGGTGCATGACAGCAGTAACAGGATGGTCCATGGCAGCAGTAACAGGATGGTCCAAGGCAGCAGTAACAGGATGCTCCAATGCAGCAGTAACAGGATGGTCCAATGCTGCATTAACAGGATGGTCCAATGCTGCAGTAACAGGATGGTGCAAGGCAGCAGTAACAGGATGGTCCAATGCAGCAGTAACAGGATGGTCCAATGCAGCAGCAACAGGATGGTCCAATGCAGCAGCAACAGGATGGTCCAATGCAGCAGCAACAGGATGGTCCAATGCAGCAGCAACAGGATGGTCCAAGGCAGCAGTAACAGGATGGTCCAATGCTGCAGTAACAGGAATGTGCAAGGCAGCAGGAACAGGATGGTCCAATGCTGCAGTAACATGATGGTGCAAGGCAGCAGTAACAGGATGGTCCAAGGCAGCAGTAACAGAATGGCCCAAGGCAGCAGTAACAGGATGGTCCAATGCTGCAGTAACAGGATGGTCCATGGCAGCAGTAACAGATTGGTCCATGGCAGCAGTAACTGGACGGTCCAAAAAAGCAGTAACAGGATGGTCCAATGCAGCAGCAACAGGATGTTCCAAGGCAGCAGTAACAGGATGTCCCAAGGCAGCAGTAACAGGATGGTCCAAGGCAGCAGTAACAGGATGGTCCAAGGCAGCAGTAACAGGATGGTCCATGGCAGCAGGAACAGGATGTTCCAAGGCAGCAGTAACAGGATGGTCCAATGCAGCAGTAACAGGACTTTCCAAGGCAGCAGTAACAAAATGGTCTAATGCAGCAGTAACAGGATGGTCCAAGGCAGCAGTAACAGGATGGTCCAAGGCAGCATTAACAGGATGGTCCAAGGTAGCATTAACAGGATGGTCCAAGGCAGCATTAACAGGATGGTCCAAGGCAGCAGTAACAGGATGGTCCAATGTAGCAGTAACAGGATGGTCCAAGGCAGCAGTAACAGGATGGTCCAAGGCAGCAGTAACAGGATTGTCCAAGGCAGCAGTAACAGGATGGTCCAATGCAGCAGTAACAGGATGGTCCAAGGCAGCAGTAACAGGATGGTCCAATGCAGCAGTAACAGGATGGTCCAAGGCAGCAGTAACAGGATGGTCCAATGCAGCAGTAACAGGATGTTCCAAGGCAGCAGGAACAGGATGTTCCAAGGCAGCAGTAACAGGATGGTCCAAGGCAGCAGCAACAGGATGGTCCATGCCAGCAGTAACAGGATGGTCCAAGGCTACAGTAACAGGATGGACCAAGGCAGCAGTAACAGGATGGTCCAAGGCAGCAGTAACAGGATGGTCCAATGCTGCAGTAACAGGATGGTCCAATGCTGCAGTAACAGGATGGTCCATGGCAGCAGTAACAGGATGGTCCAAGGCAGCAGTAACAGGAGGGTCCATGGCAGCTGTAACAGGATGGTCCCTGGCAGCAGTAACAGAATGGTCCATGGCAGCAGTAACAGGACGGTCCAAACAAGCAGTAACAGGATGGTCTGAGGCAGCAGTAACCAGATGGACCAATGTAGCAGCAACAGGATGGTCCATGGCAGCAGTAACAGGATGGACCAATGCAGCAGCAACAGGATGGTCCATGGCAGCAGTAACAGGATGGTCCAAGGGAGCAGTCACAGGATGGTCCATGGAAGCAGTAACAGGATGGTCCAAGGCAGCAGTAACAGGATGGTCCAATGCTGCAGTAACAGGATGGTGCAAGGCAGCAGGAACAGGATGGTCCAATGCTGCAGTAACATGATGGTGCAAGGCAGCAGTAACAGGATGGTCCAAGGCAGCAGTAACAGAATGGCCCAAGGCAGCAGTAACAGGATGGTCCAAGGCAGCAGTAACAGGATGGTCCAAAGCAGCAGTAACAGGATAGTCCAAGGCAGCAGTAACAGGATGGTCCATGGCAGCAGTAACAGGATGCTCCAATGCAGCAGTAACAGGATGATCCAAGGCTGCAGTAACTGGATGGACCAATGCAGCAATAACAGGATATTCCAAGGCAGCAGTAACAGGATGGTCCATGGCAGCAGAAACAGGATGGTCCATGGCAGCAGTAACAGGATGGTCCATGGCAGCAGTAACAGGATGGTCCAAAGCAGCAGTAACAGGATGGTCCAAGGCAGCAGTAACAGGATGGTCCATGTCAGCAGCAACAGGATGGTCCAATGCAGCAGTAACAGGATGGTCCACGGCAGCAATAACAGGATATTCCATGGCAGCAGTAACAGCATGGTCCAAGGCTGCAGTAACAGGATGGTCCAAGGCAGCAGTAACAGGACGGTCCAAGGCAGCAGTAACAGGATGGTCCAATGCAGCAGTAACAGGATGGTCCAATGCTGCAGTAACAGGATGGTCCAATACTGCAGGAACAGGATGGTGCAAAGCAGCAGTAACAGGATGGTCCATTGCAGCAGTAACAGGATGGTCCAAGGCAGCAGTAACAGGATGGTCCAATGCAGCAGTAACAGGATGGTCCAATGCTGCAGTAACAGGATGGTCCAATGCTGCAGTAACATGATGGTGCAAGGCAGCAGTAACAGGATGGTGCATGACAGCAGTAACAGGATGGTCCATGGCAGCAGTAACAGGATGGTCCAAGGCAGCAGTAACAGGATGCTCCAATGCAGCAGTAACAGGATGGTCCAATGCGGCAGTAACAGGATGGTGCAAGGCAGCAGTAACAGGATGGTCCAATGCAGCAGTAACAGGATGGTCCAATGCTGCAGCAACAGGATGGTCCAATGCAGCAGCAACAGGATGGTCCAATGCAGCAGCAACAGGATGGTCCAAGGCAGCAGTAACAGGATGGTCCAATGCTGCAGTAACAGGATGGTGCAAGGCAGCAGGAACAGGATGGTCCAATGCTGCAGTAACATGATGGTGCAAGGCAGCAGTAACAGGATGGTCCAAGGCAGCAGTAACAGAATGGCCCAAGGCAGCAGTAACAGGATGGTCCAATGCTGCAGTAACAGGATGGTCCAAGGCAGCAGTGACAGAATGGTCCATGGCAGCAGTAACAGGATGGTCCAAGGCAGCAGTCACAGGATGGTCCATGGAAGCAGTAACAGGATGGTCCAAGGCAGCAGTAACAGGATGGTCCAATGCTGCAGTAACAGGATGGTGCAAGGCAGCAGGAACAGGATGGTCCAATGCTGCAGTAACATGATGGTGCAAGGCAGCAGTAACAGGATGGTCCAAGGCAGCAGTAACAGAATGGCCCAAGGCAGCAGTAACAGGATGGTCCAATGCTGCAGTAACAGGATGGTCCATGGCAGCAGTAACAGATTGGTCCATGGCAGCAGTAACTGGACGGTCCAAAAAAGCAGTAACAGGATGGTCCAATGCAGCAGCAACAGGATGTTCCAAGGCAGCAGTAACAGGATGTTCCAAGGCAGCAGTAACAGGATGTTCCAAGGCAGCAGTAACAGGATGGTCCAAGGCAGCAGTAACAGGATGGTCCAAGGCAGCAGTAACAGGATGGTCCATGGCAGCAGGAACAGGATGTTCCAAGGCAGCAGTAACAGGATGGTCCAATGCAGCAGTAACAGGACTTTCCAAGGCAGCAGTAACAAAATGGTCTAATGCAGCAGTAACAGGATGGTCCAAGGCAGCAGTAACAGGATGGTCCAAGGCAGCATTAACAGGATGGTCCAAGGCAGCATTAACAGGATGGTCCAAGGCAGCAGTAACAGGATGGTCCAAGGCAGCAGTAACAGGATGGTCCAATGTAGCAGTAACAGGATGGTCCAAGGCAGCAGTAACAGGATGGTCCAAGGCAGCAGTAACAGGATTGTCCAAGGCAGCAGTAACAGGATGGTCCAATGCAGCAGTAACAGGATGGTCCAAGGCAGCAGTAACAGGATGGTCCAATGCAGCAGTAACAGGATGGTCCAAGGCAGCAGTAACAGGATGGTCCAATGCAGCAGTAACAGGATGTTCCAAGGCAGCAGGAACAGGATGTTCCAAGGCAGCAGTAACAGGATGGTCCAAGGCAGCAGCAACAGGATGGTCCATGCCAGCAGTAACAGGATTGTCCAAGGCTACAGTAACAGGATGGTCCAAGGCAGCAGTAACAGGATGGTCCAAGGCAGCAGTAACAGGATGGTCCATGACAGCAGTAACAGGATGGTCCAATGCTGCAGTAACAGGATGGCCCAAGGCAGCAGTAACAGGATGGTCCAAGGCAGCAGTAACAGGAGGGTCCATGGCAGCTGTAACAGGATGGTCCCTGGCAGCAGTAACAGAATGGTCCATGGCAGCAGTAACAGGACGGTCCAAACAAGCAGTAACAGGATGGTCTGAGGCAGCAGTAACCAGATGGACCAATGTAGCAGCAACAGGATGGTCCATGGCAGCAGTAACAGGATGGACCAATGCAGCAGCAACAGGATGGTCCATGGCAGCAGTAACAGGATGGTCCAAGGCAGCAGTCACAGGATGGTCCATGGAAGCAGTAACAGGATGGTCCAAGGCAGCAGTAACAGGATGGTCCAATGCTGCAGTAACAGGATGGTGCAAGGCAGCAGGAACAGGATGGTCCAATGCTGCAGTAACATGATGGTGCAAGGCAGCAGTAACAGGATGGTCCAAGGCAGCAGTAACAGAATGGCCCAAGGCAGCAGTAACAGGATGGTCCAATGCTGCAGTAACAGGATGGTCCATGGCAGCAGTAACTGGACGGTCCAAAAAAGCAGTAACAGGATGGTCCAATGCAGCAGCAACAGGATGTTCCAAGGCAGCAGTAACAGGATGTTCCAAGGCAGCAGTAACAGGATGGTCCAAGGCAGCAGTAACAGGATGGTCCAAGGCAGCAGTAACAGGATGGTCCAAGGCAGCAGGAACAGGATGTTCCAAGGCAGCAGTAACAGGATGGTCCAATGCAGCAGTAACAGGACTTTCCAAGGCAGCAGTAACAAAATGGTCTAATGCAGCAGTAACAGGATGGTCCAAGGCAGCAGTAACAGGATGGTCCAAAGCAGCATTAACAGGATGGTCCAAGGCAGCAGTAACAGGATGGTCCAAGGCAGCAGTAACAGGATGGTCCAATGTAGCAGTAACAGGATGGTCCAAGGCAGCAGTAACAGGATGGTCCAAGGCAGCAGTAACAGGATTGTCCAAGGCAGCAGTAACAGGATGGTCCAATGCAGCAGTAACAGGATGGTCCAAGGCAGCAGTAACAGGATGGTCCAATGCAGCAGTAACAGGATGGTCCAAGGCAGCAGTAACAGGATGGTCCAATGCAGCAGTAACAGGATGTTCCAAGGCAGCAGGAACAGGATGTTCCAAGGCAGCAGTAACAGGATGGTCCAAGGCAGCAGCAACAGGATGGTCCATGCCAGCAGTAACAGGATGGTCCAAGGCTACAGTAACAGGATGGTCCAAGGCAGCAGTAACAGGATGGTCCAAGGCAGCAGTAACAGGATGGTCCATGACAGCAGTAACAGGATGGTCCAATGCTGCAGTAACAGGATGGTCCATGGCAGCAGTAACAGGATGGTCCAAGGCAGCAGTAACAGGAGGGTCCATGGCAGCTGTAACAGGATGGTCCCTGGCAGCAGTAACAGAATGGTCCATGGCAGCAGTAACAGGACGGTCCAAACAAGCAGTAACAGGATGGTCTGAGGCAGCAGTAACCAGATGGACCAATGTAGCAGCAACAGGATGGTCCATGGCAGCAGTAACAGGATGGACCAATGCAGCAGCAACAGGATGGTCCATGGCAGCAGTAACAGGATGGTCCATGGCAGCAGCAACAGGATCGTCCAAGGCAGCAGTAACAGAATGGTGCATGGCAGCAGTAATACGATGGTCCAAGGCAGCAGTGACAGGATGGTCCATGGCAGCAGTAATAGGATGGTCCAAGGCAGCAGTGACAGGATGGTCCAAGGCAGCAGTAACAGGATGGTGCCAGGCAGCAGTAACAGGATGGTCCAAGGCAGCAGTAACAGGATGGTCCAATGCAGCAGTAACAGGAAGGTCCAAGGCAGCAGTAACAGGATGGTCCAATGCAGCAGTAACAGGATGGTCCAATGCAGCAGTAACAGGATGGTCCAAGGCAGAAGTAACAGGATGGTCCAATGCTGCAGTAACATGATGGTGCAAGGCAGCAGTAACAGGATGGTCCAAGGCAGCAGTAACAGGATGGTGCATGACAGCAGTAACAGGATGGTCCATGGCAGCAGTAACAGGATGGTCCAATGCTGCAGTAACAGGACGGTCCAATGCTGCAGGAACAGGATGGTGCAAAGCAGCAGTAACAGGATGGTCCATTGCAGCACTAACAGGATGGTCCAATGCAGCAGTGACAGGATGGTCCAATGCTGCAGTAACAGGATGGTCCAATGCTGCAGTAACATGATGGTGCAAGGCAGCAGTAACAGGATGGTGCATGACAGCAGTAACAGGATGGTCCATGGCAGCAGTAACAGGATGGTCCAAGGCAGCAGTAACAGGATGCTCCAATGCAGCAGTAACAGGATGGTCCAATGCTGCATTAACAGGATGGTCCAATGCTGCAGTAACAGGATGGTGGAAGGCAGCAGTAACAGGATGGTGCAAGGCAGCAGTAACAGGATGGTCCAATGCAGCAGTAACAGGATGGTCCAATGCAGCAGCAACAGGATGGTCCAATGCAGCAGTAACAGGATGGTCCAATGCTGCAGTAACAGGATGGTCCAATGCTGCAGAAACAGGATGGTGCAAGGCAGCAGGAACAGGATGGTCCATGGCAGCAGTAACAGATTGGTCCATGGCAGCAGTAACTGGACGGTCCAAAATAGCAGTAACAGGATGGTCCAATGCAGCAGTAACAGGATGTTCCAAGGCAGCAGTAACAGGATGGTCCATGGCAGCAGGAACAGGATGTTCCAAGGCAGCAGCAATTGGATGGTCCAATGCAGCAGTAACAGGACGTTCCAAGGCGGCAGTAACAAAATGGTCCAATGCAGCAGTAACAGGATGGTCCAAGGCAGCAGTAACAGGATGGTCCAAGGCAGCATTAACAGGATGGTCCAAGGCAGCAGTCACAGGATGGTCCAAGGCAGCAGTAACAGGATGGTCCAATGTAGCAGTAACAGGATGGTCCAAGGCAGCAGTAACAGATTGGTCCATGGCAGCAGTAACTGGACGGTCCAAAAAAGCAGTAACAGGATGGTCCAATGCAGCAGTAACAGGATGGTCCAATGCTGCAGTAACAGGATGGTCCATGGCAGCAGTAACAGATTGGTCCATGGCAGCAGTAACAGATTGGTCCATGGCAGCAGTAACAGATTGGTCCATGGCAGCAGTAACAGGACGTTCCAAGGCAGCAGTAACAGGATGGTCCAATGCAGCAGTAACAGGATGGTCCAATGCTGCAGTAACAGGATGGTCCATGGCAGCAGTAACAGAACGGTCCATGGCAGCAGTAACAGGATGGTCCATGGCAGCAGTAACAGGATGGTCCAAAGCAGCAGTCACAGGATGGTCCAAGGCAGCAGTAACAGGATGGTCCAAAGCAGCAGTAACAGGATAGTCCAAGGCAGCAGTAACAGGATGGTCCATGGCAGCAGTAACAGGATGCTCCAATGCAGCAGTAACAGGATGATACAAGGCTGCAGTAACTGGATGGACCAATGCAGCAATAACAGGATATTCCAAGGCAGCAGTAACAGGATGGTCCAATGCTGCAGTAACAGGATGGTTGATGGCAGCAGAAACAGGATGGTCCATGGCAGCAGTAACAGGATGGTCCATGGCAGCAGTAACAGGATGGTCCAAAGCAGCAGTAACAGGATGGTCCAAGGCAGCAGTAACAGGATGGTCCATGGCAGCAGCAACAGGATGGTCCAATGCAGCAGTAACAGGATGGTCCAAGGCAGCAGTAACATGATGGTCCAATGCAGCAATAACAGGATATTCCAAGGCAGCAGTAACAGCATGGTCCAAGGCTGCAGTAACAGGATGGTCCAAGGCAGCAGTAACAGGATGGTCCAAAGCAGCAGTAACAGGATGGTCCAAGGCAGCAGTAACAGGATGGTCCAATGCAGCAGTAACAGGATGGTCCAATGCTGCAGTAACAGGATGGTCCAATGCTGCAGTAACATGCTGGTGCAAGGCAGCAGTAACAAGATGGTGCATGACAGCAGTAACAGGATGGTCCATGGCAGCAGTAACAGGATGGTGCAAGGCAGCAGTAACAGGATGCTCCAATGCAGCAGTAACAGGATGGTCCAATGCTGCAGTAACAAGATGGTGCAAGGCAGCAGTAACAGGATGGTCCAATGCAGCAGTAACAGGATGGTCCAATGCAGCAGCAACAGGATGGTCCAATGCAGCAGCAACAGGATGGTCCAATGCAGCAGCAACAGGATGGTCCAAGGCAGCAGTAACAGGATGGTCCAATCCTGCAGTAACAGGATGGTGCAAGGCAGCAGGAACAGGATGGTCCAATGCTGCAGTAACATGATGGTGCAAGGCAGCAGTAACAGGATGGTCCATGGCAGCAGTAACTGGACGGTCCAAAAAAGCAGTAACAGGATGGTCCAATGCAGCAGCAACAGGATGTTCCTAGGCAGCAGTAACAGGATGTTCCAAGGCAGCAGTAACAGGATGGTCCAAGGCAGCAGTAACAGGATGGTCCATGGCAGCAGGAACAGGATGTTCCAAGGCAGCAGTAACAGGATGGTCCAATGCAGCAGTAACAGGACTTTCCAAGGCAGCAGTAACAAAATGGTCCAATGCAGCAGTGACAGGATGGTCCAAGGCAGCAGTAACAGGATGGTCCAAGGCAGCATTAACAGGATGGTCCAAGGCAGCATTAACAGGATGGTCCAAGGCAGCAGTAACAGGATGGTCCAAGGCAGCAGTAACATGATGGTCCAATGTAGCAGTAACAGGATGGTCCAAGGCAGCAGTAACAGGATGGTCCAAGGCAGCAGTAACAGGATGGTCCAAGGCAGCAGTAACAGGATGGTCCAATGCAGCAGCAACAGGATGGTCCAATGCAGCAGGAACAGGATGGTCCAATGCAGCAGCAACAGGATGGTCCAAGGCAGCAGTAACAGGATGGTCCAATCCTGCAGTAACAGGATGGTGCAAGGCAGCAGGAACAGGATGGTCCAATGCTGCAGTAACATGATGGTGCAAGGCAGCAGTAACAGGATGGTCCATGGCAGCAGTAACTGGACGGTCCAAAAAAGCAGTAACAGGATGGTCCAATGCAGCAGCAACAGGATGTTCCTAGGCAGCAGTAACAGGATGTTCCAAGGCAGCAGTAACAGGATGGTCCAAGGCAGCAGTAACAGGATGGTCCATGGCAGCAGGAACAGGATGTTCCAAGGCAGCAGTAACAGGATGGTCCAATGCAGCAGTAACAGGACTTTCCAAGGCAGCAGTAACAAAATGGTCCAATGCAGCAGTGACAGGATGGTCCAAGGCAGCAGTAACAGGATGGTCCAAGGCAGCATTAACAGGATGGTCCAAGGCAGCATTAACAGGATGGTCCAAGGCAGCAGTAACAGGATGGTCCAAGGCAGCAGTAACAGGATGGTCCAATGTAGCAGTAACAGGATGGTCCAAGGCAGCAGTAACAGGATGGTCCAAGGCAGCAGTAACAGGATGGTCCAAGGCAGCAGTAACAGGATGGTCCAATGCAGCAGTAACAGGATGGTCCAAGGCAGCAGTAACAGGATGGTCCAAGGCAGCAGTAACAGGATGGTCCAAGGCAGCAGTAACAGGATGGTCCAATGCAGCCGTAACAGGATGGTCCAAGGCAGCAGTAACAGGATGGTCCAATGCAGCAGTAACAGGATGGTCCAATGCAGCAGTAACAGGATGTTCCAAGGCAGCAGTAACAGGATGTTCCAAGGCAGCAGTAACAGGATGGTCCAAGGCAGCAGCAACAGGATGGTCCATGCCAGCAGTAACAGGATGGTCCAAGGCTACAGTAACAGGATGGTCCAAGGCAGCAGTAACAGGATGGTCCAAGGCAGCAGTAACAGGATGGTCCAAGGCAGCAGTAACAGGATGGTCCATGACAGCAGTAACAGGATGGTCCAATGCTGCAGTAACAGGATGGTCCATGGCAGCAGTAACAGGATGGTCCAAGGCAGCAGTAACTGGAGGGTCCATGGCAGCAGTAACAGGATGGTCCCTGGCAGCAGTAACAGAATGGTCCATGGCAGCAGTAACAGGACGGTCCAAAAAAGCAGTAACAGGATGGTCTAAGGCAGCAGTAACCAGATGGACCAATGCAGCAGCAACAGGATGGTCCATGGCAGCAGTAACAGGATGGTCCAAGGCAGCAGTCACAGGAAGGTCCATGGAAGCAGTAACAGGATGGTCCAAGGCAGCAGTAACAGGATGGTCCAAGGCAGCAGTCACAGAATGGTGCTTGGCAGCAGTAACAGGATGGTCCATGGCAGCAGTAACAGGAACGTCCAAGGCAGCAGTAACAGAATGGTGCATGGCAGCAGTAATACGATGGTCCAAGGCAGCAGTGATAGGATGGTCCATGGCAGCAGTAATAGGATGGTCCAAGGCAGCAGTGACAGGATGGTCCAAGGCAGCAGCAACAGGATGGTCCAAGGCAGCCCTAACAGGCTGGTCCAATGCAGCAGTAACAGGATGGTCCAATGCAGCAGTAACAGGATGGTCCAAGGCAGAAGTAACAGGATGGTCCAATGCTGCAGTAACATGATGGTGCAAGGCAGCATTAGCAGGATGGTCCAAGGCAGCAGGAACAGGATGGTCCATGGCAGCAGTAACAGGATGGTCCAATGCAGCAGTAACAGGATGGTCCAATGCTGCAGTAACAGGATGGTCCAATGCTGCAGGAACAGGATGGTGCAAAGCAGCAGTAACAGGATGGTCCATTGCAGCACTAACAGGATGGTCCAATGCAGCAGTAACAGGATGGTCCAAGGCAGCAGTAACAGGATGGTCCAAGGCAGCAGTAACAGGATGGTCCACTGCAGCAGGAACAGGATGGTGCAAAGCAGCAGTAACAGGATGGTCCATTGCAGCAGTAACAGGATGGTCCAATGCAGCAGTTACAGGATGGTCCAATGCAGCAGTAACAGGATGGTCCAAGGCAGCAGTAACAGGACGGTCCAAGGCAGCAGTAACAGGACGGTCCAAACCAGCAGGAACAGGATGGTCCAAGGCAGCAGTAACAGGACGGTCCAAGCCAGCAGTAACAGGACGGTCCAAACCAGCAGGAACAGGATGGTCCAATGCAGCAGTAACAGAATGGTCCATGGCAGCAGTAACAGGTCGGTCCAATAAAGCGGTAACAAGATGGTCCCAGGCAGCAGTAACAGGATGGTCCCAGGCATCAGAAACCGGATGGTCCAAGGCAGCATTAACAGGATGGTCCCAGGCAGCAGTAACCGGATGTTCCAAAGCAACAGTAACAGGATGGTCCATGGCAGCAGTAATAGGATGGTCCAAGGCAGCAGTAACAGGATGGTCCAAGGCAGCAGTAACAGGATGGTCCAATGCAGCAGTAACAGGATGGTCCAATGCTGCAGTAACAGGATGGTCCAATGCTGCAGGAACAGGATGGTGCAAAGCAGCAGTAACAGGATGGTCCATTGCAGCACTAACAGGATGGTCCAATGCAGCAGTAACAGGATGGTCCAAGGGAGCAGTAACAGGATGGTCCAAGGCAGCAGTAACAGGATGGTCCAATGCAGCAGTAACAGGATGGTCCATGGCTGCAGTAACATGATGGTGCAAGGCAGCAGGAACAGGATGGTCCAAGGCAGCAGTAACAGCATGGTGCATGACAGCAGTTGCAGGATGGTCCAAAGCAGCATTAACAGGATGGTCCCAGGCAGCAGTAACCGGATGTTCCAAAGCAACAGTAACAGGATGGTCCATGGCAGCAGTAACCGGATGTTCCAAAGCAACAGTAACAGGATGGTCCATGGCAGCAGTAATAGGATGGTCCAAGGCAGCAGTAACAGGATGGTCCAAGGCAGCAGTAACAGGATGGTGCAAGGCAGCAGTAACTGGATGGTCCAATGCAGCAGTAACAGGATGGTCCAATGGAGCAGTAACAGGATGGTCCAAGGCAGAAGTAACAGGATGGTCCAATGCTGCAGTAACATGATGGTGCAAGGCAGCAGTAACAGGATGGTCCAAGGCAGCAGTAACAGGATGGTGCATGATAGCAGTAACAGGATGGTCCATGGCAGCAGTAACAGGATGGTCCAATGCAGCAGTAACAGGATGGTCCAATGCTGCAGTAACAGGATGGTCCAATGCTGCAGGAACAGGATGGTGCAAAGCAGCAGTAACAGGATGGTCCATTGCAGCACTAACAGGATGGTCCAATGCAGGAGTAACAGGATGGTCCAAGGCAGCAGTAACAGGATGGTCCATGGCAGCAGTAACAGGATGGTCCAATGCAGCAGTAACAGGATGGTCCAATGCTGCAGTAACATGATGGTGCAAGGCAGCAGTAACAGGATGGTCCAAGGCAGCAGTAACAGGATGCTCCAATGCAGCAGTAACAGGATGCTCCAATGCTGCATTAACAGGATGGTCCAATGCTGGAGTAACAGGATGGTGCAAGGCAGCAGTAACAGAATGGTCCAGGGCAGCAGTAACAGGATGGTCCAATGCTGCAGTAACAGGATGGTCCATGGCAGCAGTAACAGATTGGTCCATGGCAGCAGTAACAGGACGGTCCAAAAAAGCAGTAACAGGATGGTCCAATGCAGCAGTATCAGGATGGTCCTATGCTGCAGTAACAGGATGGTCCAATGCTGCAGTAACGTGATGGTGCAAGGCAGCAGTAACAGGATGGTGCATGACAGCAGTAACAGGATGGTCCATGGCAGCAGTAACAGGATGGTCCAAGGCAGCAGTAACAGGATGGTCCAATGCTGCATTAACAGGATGGTCCAATGCTGCAGTAACAGGATGGTGCAAGGCAGCAGTAACAGGATGGTCCAATGCAGCAGTAACAGCATGGTCCAATGCAGCAGCAACAGGATGTTCCAATGCAGCAGCAACAGGATTGTCCAATGCTGCAGTAACAGGATGGTGCAAGGCAGCAGGAACAGGATGGTCCAATGCTGCAGTAACATGATGGTGCAAGGCAGCAGTAACAGGATGGTCCAAGGCAGCAGTAACAGAATGGCCCAAGGCAGCAGTAACAGGATGGTCCAATGCTGCAGTAACAGGATGGTCCATGGCTGCAGTAACAGATTGGTCCATGGCAGCAGTAACTGGACGGTCCAAGGCAGCAGTAACAGGATGGGCCAATGCAGCAGTAACAGGATGGTCCAATGCAGCAGTAACAGGATGGTCCAAGGCAGCAGTAACAGGATGGTCCAAGGCAACAATGACAGGATGGTCCAAGGCAGCAGTGACAGGATGGTCCAAGGCTACAGTAACAGGATTGTCCAAGGCTACAGTAACAGTATGGTCCAATGCAGCAGTGACAGGATGGTCCAAGGCAGCAGTGACAGGATGGTCCAAGGCAGCAGTAACGGGATGGTCCAAGGCAGCAGTAACGGGATGGTCCATGTCAGCAGTAACAGGATGTTCCAAGGCAGCAGTAACAGGATGGTCCAAGGCAGCAGTAACAGGATGGTCCAATGCAGCAGTAACTGGATGGTCCAATGCAGCAGTAACAAGATGGTCCAAGGCAGAAATAACAGGATGGTCCAATGCTGCAGTGACAGGATGGTCCAAGGCAGCAGTAACGGGATGGTCCAAGGCAGCAGTAACGGGATGGTCCATGTCAGCAGTAACAGAATGGTCCAAGGCAGCAGTAACAGGATGGTCCAATGCTGCAGTAACAGGATGGTCCATGGCAGCAGTAACAGATTGGTCCATGGCAGCAGTAACAGGACGGTCCAAAAAAGCAGTAACAGGATGGTCCAATGCAGCAGTAACAGGATGGTCCAAGGCAGCAGTAACAGGATGGTCCATGGTAGCAGTAACAGGATGGTCCAAGGTAGCAGTAACAGGATGGTGCAAGGCAGCAGTCACAGGATGGTCCAAGGCAGCAGTAACAGGATGGTCCAATGCAGCAGTAACAGGATGGTCCAAGGCAGCAGTAACAGGATGGTCCAATGCAGCAGTAACAGGATGGTCCAATGCAGCAGTAACAGGATGGTCCAAGGCAGAAGTAACAGGATGGTCCAATGCTGCAGTAACATGATGGTGCAAGGCAGCAGTAACAGGATGGTCCAAGGCTGCAGTAACAGGATGGTGCATGACAGCAGTAACAGGATGGTCCATGGCAGCAGTAACAGGATGGTCCAATGCAGCAGTAACAGGATGGTCCAATGCTGCAGTAACAGGATGGTCCATTGCTGCAGGAACAGGATGGTGCAAAGCAGCAGTAACAGGATGGTCCATTGCAGCAGTAACAGGATGGTCCAAGGCAGCAGTAACAGGATGGTCCATTGCAGCAGTAACAGGATGGTCCAATGCTGCAGTAACAGGATGGTCCAATGCTGCAGTAACATGATGGTGCAAGGCAGCAGTAACAGGATGGTGCATGACAGCAGTAACAGGATGGTCCATGGCAGCAGTAACAGGATGGGCCAAGGCAGCAGTAACAGGATGCTCCAATGCAGCAGTAATAGGATGGTCCAATGCTGCATTAACAGGATGGTCCAATGCTGCAGTAACAGGATGGTGCAAGGCAACAGTAACAAGATGGTCCAATGCAGCAGTAACAGCATGGTCCAATGCAGCAGCAACAGGATGGTCCAATGCAGCAGCAACAGGATGGTCCAATGCTGCAGTAACAAGATGGTGCAAGGCAGCAGGAACAGGATGGTCCAATGCTGCAGTAACATGATGGTGCAAGGCAGCAGTAACAGGATGGTCCAAGGCAGCAGTAACAGAATGGCCCAAGGCAGCAGTAACAGAATGGCCCAAGGCAGCAGTAACAGGATGGTCCAATTCTGCAGTAACAGGGTGGTCCATGGCAGCAGTAACAGATTGGTCCATGGCAGCAGTAACTGGATGGTCCAAAAAAGCAGTAACAGGATGGTCCAATGCAGCAGTAACAGGATGCTCCAAGGCAGCAGTAACAGGATGGTCCAAGGCAGCAGTAACAGGATGGTCCAAGGCAGCAGGAACAGGATGTTCCAAGGCAGCAGTAACAGGATGGTCCAATGCAGCAGTTACAGGACGTTCCAAGGCAGCAGTAACAAAATGGTCCAATGCAGCAGGAACAGGATGGTCCAAGGCAGCAGTAACAGGATGGTCCAAGGCAGCATTAACAGGATGGTCCAAGGCAGCAGTAACAGGATGGTCCAAGGCAGCAGTAACAGGATGGTCCAATGTAGCAGTAACAGGATGGTCCAAGGCAGCAGTAACAGGATGGTCCAATGCAGCAGTAACAGGGTGGTCCAATGCAGCAGTAACAGGATGGTCCAAGGCAGCAGTAACATGATGGTCCAAGGCAGCAATGACAGGATGGTCCAAGGCAGCAGAGACAGGATGGTCCAAGGCTACAGTAACAGGATGGTCCAAGGCTACAGTAACAGGATGGTCCAAGGCAGCAGTGACAGGATGGTCCAAGGCAGCAGTGACGGGATGGTCCAAGGCAGCAGTAACGGGATGGTCCAAGGCAGCAGTAACGGGATGGTCCATGTCAGCAGTAACAGGATGTTCCAAGGCAGCAGTAACAGGATGGTCCAAGGCAGCAGTAACAGGATGGTCCAATGCAGCAGTAACTGGATGGTCCAATGCAGCAGTAACAGGATGGTCCAAGGCAGAAGTAACATGATGGTCCAATGCTGCAGTAACAGGATGGTGCATGACAGCAGTAACAGGATGATCCATGGCAGCAGTAACAGGATGGTCCAAAGCTGCAGTAACAGGATGGTCCAATGCTGCAGGAAAAGGATGGTGCAAAGCAGCAGTAACAGGATGGTCCATTGCAGCAGTAACTGGATGGTCCAATGCAGCAGTAACAGGATGGTCCAAGGCAGCAGTAACAAGATGGTCCAATGCAGCAGTAACAGCATGGTCCAATGCAGCAGCAACAGGATGGTCCAATGCAGCAGCAACAGGATGGTCCAATGCTGCAGTAACAAGATGGTGCAAGGCAGCAGGAACAGGATGGTCCAATGCTGCAGTAACATGATGGTGCAAGGCAGCAGTAACAGGATGGTCCAAGGCAGCAGTAACAGAATGGCCCAAGGCAGCAGTAACAGAATGGCCCAAGGCAGCAGTAACAGGATGGTCCAATGCTGCAGTAACAGGGTGGTCCATGGCAGCAGTAACAGATTGGTCCATGGCAGCAGTAACTGGATGGTCCAAAAAAGCAGTAACAGGATGGTCCAATGCAGCAGTAACAGGATGCTCCAAGGCAGCAGTAACAGGATGGTCCAAGGCAGCAGTAACAGGATGGTCCAAGGCAGCAGGAACAGGATGTTCCAAGGCAGCAGTAACAGGATGGTCCAATGCAGCAGTTACAGGACGTTCCAAGGCAGCAGTAACAAAATGGTCCAATGCAGCAGGAACAGGATGGTCCAAGGCAGCAGTAACAGGATGGTCCAAGGCAGCATTAACAGGATGGTCCAAGGCAGCAGTAACAGGATGGTCCAAGGCAGCAGTAACAGGATGGTCCAATGTAGCAGTAACAGGATGGTCCAAGGCAGCAGTAACAGGATGGTCCAATGCAGCAGTAACAGGGTGGTCCAAGGCAGCAGTAACAGGATGGTCCAAGGCAGCAGTAACATGATGGTCCAAGGCAGCAATGACAGGATGGTCCAAGGCAGCAGAGACAGGATGGTCCAAGGCTACAGTAACAGGATGGTCCAAGGCTACAGTAACAGGATGGTCCAAGGCAGCAGTGACAGGATGGTCCAAGGCAGCAGTGACAGGATGGGCCAAGGCAGCAGTAACGGGATGGTCCAAGGCAGCAGTAACGGGATGGTCCATGTCAGCAGTAACAGGATGTTCCAAGGCAGCAGTAACAGGATGGTCCAAGGCAGCAGTAACAGGATGGTCCAATGCAGCAGTAACTGGATGGTCCAATGCAGCAGTAACAGGATGGTCCAAGGCAGAAGTAACATGATGGTCCAATGCTGCAGTAACAGGATGGTGCATGACAGCAGTAACAGGATGATCCATGGCAGCAGTAACAGGATGGTCCAAAGCTGCAGTAACAGGATGGTCCAATGCTGCAGGAAAAGGATGGTGCAAAGCAGCAGTAACAGGATGGTCCATTGCAGCAGTAACTGGATGGTCCAATGCAGCAGTAACAGGATGGTCCAAGGCAGCAGTAATAGGATGGTCCAAGGCAGCAGTAACAGGATGGTCCAATGCAGCAGTAACAGGATGGTCCAATGCTGCAGTAACAGGATGGTCCAATGCTGCAGTAACATGATGGTGCAAGGCAGCAGCAACAGGATGGTCCAAGGCAGCAGTAACATGATGGTGCAAGGCAGCAGTAACAGGATGGTCCAAGGCAGCAGTAACAGAACGGTCCAAAGCAGCAGTAACAGGACGGTCCAAGGCAGCAGTAACAGGACGGTCCAAGGCAGCAGTAACAGGACGGTCCAAACCAGCAGGAACAGGATGGTCCAAGGCAGCAGTAACAGAATGGTCCATGGCAGCAGTAACAGGTCGGTCCAAAAAAGCAGTAACAAGATGGTCCCAGGCAGCAGTAACAGGATGGTCCCAGGCAGCAGTAACCGGATGGTCCAAGGCAGCATTAACAGGATGGTCCCAGGCAGCAGTAACCGGATGTTCCAAAGCAACAGTAACAGGATGGTCCATGGCAGCAGTAATAGGATCGTCCAAGGCAGCAGTAACAGGATGGTCCAAGGCAGCAGTAACAGGATGGTGCAAGGCAGCAGTAACAGGATGGTCCAATGCAGCAGTAACAGGATGGTCCAATGCAGCAGTAACAGGATGGTCCAAGGCAGAAGTAACAGGATGCTCCAATGCTGCAGTAACATGATGGTGCAAGGCAGCAGTAACAGGATGGTGCATGACAGCAGTAACAGGATGGTCCAAGGCAGCAGTAACAGGATGGACCAATGCAGCAGTAACAGGATGGTCCAATGCTGCAGTAACAGGATGGTCCAATGCTGCAGGAACAGGATGGTGCAAAGCAGCAGTAACAGGATGGTCCATTGCAGCACTAACAGGATGGTCCAATGCAGCAGTAACAGGATGGTCCAAGGCAGCAGTAACAGGATGGTCCAATGCAGCAGTAACAGGATGGTGCAATGCTGCAGTAACATGATGGTGCAAGGCAGCAGTAACAGGATGGTCCAAGGCAGCAGTAACAGCATGGTGCATGACAGCAGTAACAGGATGGTCCATGGCAGCAGTAACAGGATGGTCCAAGGCAGCAGTAACAGGATGCTCCAATGCAGCAGTAACAGGATGGTCTAATGCTGCATTAACAGGATGGTCCAATGCTGCAGTAACAGGATGGTGCAAGGCAGCAGTAACAGAATAGTCCAAGGCAGCAGTAACAGGATGGTCCAATGCTGCAGTAACAGGATGGTCCATGGCAGCAGTAACAGATTGGTCCATGGCAGCAGTAACAGGACGGTCCAAAAAAGCAGTAACAGGATGGTCCAATGCAGTAGTAACAGGATGGTCCAAGGCAGCAGTAACAGGATGGTCCAAGGCAGCAGTAACAGGATGGTCCAAGGTAGCAGTAACAGGATGGTGCAAGGCAGCAGTAACAGGATGGTCCAAGGCAGCAGTAACAGGATGGTCCAATGCAGCAGTAACAGGATGGTCCAAGGCAGCAGTAACAGGTCGGTCCAAAAAAGCAGGAACAAGATGGTGCCAGGCAGCAGTAACAGGATGGTCCCAGGCAGCAGTAACCGGATGGTCCAAGGCAGCATTAACAGGATGGTCCCAGGCAGCAGTAACCGGATGTTCCAAAGCAACAGTAACAGGATGGTCCATGGCAGCAGTAATATGATGGTCCAAGGCAGCAGTAACAGGATGGTCCAAGGCAGCAGTAACAGGATGGTGCAAGGCAGCAGTAACAGGATGGTCCAATGCAGCAGTAACAGGATGGTCCAATGCAGCAGTAACAGGATGGTCCAAGGCAGAAGTAACAGGATGGTCCAATGCTGCAGTAACATGATGGTGCAAGGCAGCAGTAACAGGATGGTCCAAGGCAGCAGTAACAGGATGGTGCATGACAGCAGTAACAGGATGGTCCAAGGCAGCAGTAACAGGATGGTCCAATGCAGCAGTAACAGAATGGTCCATGGCAGCAGTAACAGGTCGGTCCAAAAAAGCAGTAACAAGATGGTCCCAGGCAGCAGTAACAGGATGGTCCCAGGCAGCAGTAACCGGATGGTCCAAGGCAGCATTAACAGGATGGTCCCAGGCAGCAGTAACCGGATGTTCCAAAGCAACAGTAACAGGATGGTCCATGGCAGCAGTAATAGGATGGTCCACGGCAGCAGTAACAGGATGGTCCAAGGCAGCATTAACAGGATGGTGCAAGGCAGCAGTAACAGGATGGTGCAAGGCAGCAGTAACAGGATGGTCCATTGCAGCAGTAACTGGATGGTCCAATGCAGCAGTAACAGGATGGTCCAAGGCAGCAGTAACAGGATGGTCCAAGGCAGCAGTAACAGGATGGTCCAATGCAGCAGTAACAGGATGGTCCAATGCTGCAGTAACAGGATGGTCCAATGCTGCAGTAACATGATGGTGCAAGGCAGCAGCAACAGGATGGTCCAAGGCAGCAGTAACAGGATGGTCCAAGGCAGCAGTAACAGAACGGTCCAAAGCAGCAGTAACAGGACGGTCCAAGGCAGCAGTAACAGGACGGTCCAAACCAGCAGTAACAGGACGGTCCAAACCAGCAGGAACAGGATGGTCCAAGGCAGCAGTAACAGAATGGTCCATGGCAGCAGTAACAGGTCGGTCCAAAAAAGCAGTAACAAGATGGTCCCAGGCAGCAGTAACAGGATGGTCCCAGGCAGCAGTAACCGGATGGTCCAAGGCAGCATTAACAGGATGGTCCCAGGCAGCAGTACCGGATGTTCCAAAGCAACAGTAACAGGATGGTCCATGGCAGCAGTAATAGGATCGTCCAAGGCAGCAGTAACAGGATGGTCCAAGGCAGCAGTAACAGGATGGTGCAAGGCAGCAGTAACAGGATGGTCCAATGCAGCAGTAACAGGATGGTCCAATGCAGCAGTAACAGGATGGTCCAAGGCAGAAGTAACAGGATGGTCCAATGCTGCAGTAACATGATGGTGCAAGGCAGCAGTAACAAGATGGTGCATGACAGCAGTAACAGGATGGTCCAAGGCAGCAGTAACAGGATGGACCAATGCAGCAGTAACAGGATGGTCCAATGCTGCAGTAACAGGATGGTCCAATGCTGCAGGAACAGGATGGTGCAAAGCAGCAGTAACAGGATGGTCCATTGCAGCACTAACAGGATGGTCCAATGCAGCAGTAACAGGATGGTCCAAGGCAGCAGTAACAGGATGGTCCAATGCAGCAGTAACAGGATGGTCCAATGCTGCAGTAACATGATGGTGCAAGGCAGCAGTAACAGGATGGTCCAAGGCAGCAGTAACAGCATGGTGCATGACAGCAGTAACAGGATGGTCCATGGCAACAGTAACAGGATGGTCCAAGGCAGCAGTAACAGCATGCTCCAATGCAGCAGTAACAGGATGGTCCAATGCTGCATTAACAGGATGGTCCAATGCTGCAGTAACAGGATGGTGCAAGGCAGCAGTAACAGAATAGTCCAAGGCAGCAGTAACAGGATGGTCCAATGCTGCAGTAACAGGATGGTCCATGGCAGCAGTAACAGGACGGTCCAAAAAAGCAGTAACAGGATGGTCCAATGCAGTAGTAACAGGATGGTCCAAGGCAGCAGTAACAGGATGGTCCAAGGCAGCAGTAACAGGATGGTCCAAGGTAGCAGTAACAGGATGGTGCAAGGCAGCAGTAACAGGATGGTCCAAGGCAGCAGTAACAGGATGGTCCAATGCAGCAGTAACAGGATGGTCCAAGGCAGCAGTAACAGGTCGGTCCAAAAAAGCAGTAACAAGATGGTCCCAGGCAGCAGTAACAGGATGGTCCCAGGCAGCAGTAACCGGATGGTCCAAGGCAGCATTAACAGGATGGTCCCAGGCAGCAGTAACCGGATGTTCCAAAGCAACAGTAACAGGATGGTCCATGGCAGCAGTAATAGGATGGTCCAAGGCAGCAGTAACAGGATGGTCCAAGGCAGCAGTAACAGGATGGTGCAAGGCAGCAGTAACAGGATGGTCCAATGCAGCAGTAACAGGATGGTCCAATGCAGCAGTAACAGGATGGTCCAAGGCAGCAGTAACAGGATGGTGCAAGGCAGCAGTAACAGGATGGTCCAAGGCAGCAGTAATAGGATGGTCCAAGGCAGCAGTAACAGGATGGTCCAAGGCAGCAGTAACAGGATGGTGCAAGGCAGCAGTAACAGGATGGTCCAATGCAGCAGTAACAGGATGGTCCAATGCAGCAGTAACAGGATGGTCCAAGGCAGAAGTAACAGGATGGTCCAATGCTGCAGTAACATGATGGTGCAAAGCAGCAGTAACAGGATGGTCCAAGGCAGCAGTAACAGGATGGTGCATGACGGCAGTAACAGGATGGTCCAAGGCAGCAGTAACAGGATGGTCCAAGGCAGCAGTAACAGAATGGTCCATGGCAGCAGTAACAGGTCGGTCCAAAAAAGCAGTAACAAGATGGTCCCAGGCAGCAGTAACCGGATGGTCCAAGGCAGCATTAACAGGATGGTCCCAGGCAGCAGTAACCGGATGTTCCAAAGCAACAGTAACAGGATGGTCCATGGCAGCAGTAATAGGATGGTCCACGGCAGCAGTAACAGGATGGTCCAAGGCAGCATTAACAGGATGGTGCAAGGCAGCAGTAACAGGATGGTGCAAGGCAGCAGTAACAGGATGGTCCAATGCACCAGTAACGGGATGGTCCAATGCAGCAGTAACAGGATGGTCCAAGGCAAAAGTAACAGGATGGTCCAATGCTGCAGTAACATGATGGTGCAAGGCAGCAGTAACAGGATGGTCCAAGGCAGCAGTAACAGGATGGTCCATGGCAGCAGTAACAGGATGGTCCAATGCAGCAGTAACAGGATGGTCCAATGCTGCAGTAACAGGATGGTCCAATGCTGCAGGAACAGGATGGTGCAAAGCAGCAGGAACAGGATGGTCCATTGCAGCACTAACAGGATGGTCCAATGCAGCAGTAACAGGATGGTCCAAGGCAGCAGTAACAGGATGGTCCAAGGCAGCAGTAACAGGATGGTCCAATGCAGCAGTAACAGCATGGTCCAATGCAGCAGCAACAGCATGGTCCAATGCAGCAGCAACAGGATGGTCCAATGCAGCAGCAACAGGATGGTCCAATGCTGCAGTAACAGGATGGTGCAAGGCAGCAGGAACAGGATGGTCCAATGCTGCAGTAACATGATGGTGCAAGGCAGCAGTAACAGGATGGTCCAAGGCAGCAGTAACAGAATGGCCCAAGGCAGCAGTAACAGGATGGTCCAATGCTGCAGTAACAGGATGGTCCATGGCAGCAGTAACAGATTGGTCCATGGCAGCAGTAACTGGACGGTCCAAAAAAGCAGTAACAGGATGGTCCAATGCAGCAGTAACAGGATGTTCCAAGGCAGCAGTAACAGGATGGTCCAAGGCAGCAGTAACAGGATGGTCCAAGGCAGCAGGAACAGGATGTTCCAAGGCAGCAGTAACAGGATGGTCCAATGCAGCAGTAACAGGACGTTCCAAGGCAGCAGTAACAAAATGGTCCAATGCAGCAGTAACAGGATGGTCCAAGGCAGCAGTAACAGGATGGTCCAAGGCAGCATTAACAGGATGGTCCAAGGCAGCAGTAACAGGATGGTCCAATGTAGCAGTAACAGGATGGTCCAAGGCAGCAGTAACAGGATGGTCCAATGCAGCAGTAACAGGATGGTCCAAGGCAGCAGTAACAGGATGGTCCAAGGCAGCAATGACAGGATGGTCCAAGGCAGCAGTGACAGGATGGTCCAAGGCGACAGTAACAGGATGGTCCAAGGCTACAGTAACAGGATGGTCCAATGCAGCAGTGACAGGATGGTCCAAGGCAGCAGTGACAGGATGGTCCAAGGCAGCAGTGACAGTATGGTCCAAGGCAGCAGTAACGGGATGGTCCAAGGCAGCAGTAACGGGATGGTCCATGTCAGCAGTAACAGGATGTTCCAAGGCAGCAGTAACAGGATGGTCCAAGGCAGCAGTTACAGGATGGTCCAATGCAGCAGTAACAGGATGGTGCAAGGCAGCAGGAACAGGATGGTCCAATGCTGCAGTAACATGATGGTGCAAGGCAGCAGTAACAGGATGGTCCAAGGCAGCAGTAACAGAATGGCCCAAGGCAGCAGTAACAGAATGGCCCAAGGCAGCAGTAACAGGATGGTCCAATGCTGCCGTAACAGGATGGTCCAATGCTGCATTAACAGGATGGTGCAATGCTGCATTAACAGGATGGTCCAATGCTGCAGTAACAGGATGGTGCAAGGCAACAGTAACAAGATGGTCCAATGCAGCAGTAACAGCATGGTCCAATGCAGCAGCAACAGGATGGTCCAATGCAGCAGCAACAGGATGGTCCAATGCTGCAGTAACAGGATGGTCCAATGCTGCAGTAACAGGATGGTGCAAGGCAGCAGGAACAGAATGGTCCAATGCTGCAGTAACATGATGGTGCAAGGCAGCAGTAACAGGATGGTCCAAGGCAGCAGTAACAGAATGGCCCAAGGCAGCAGTAACAGAATGGCCCAAGGCAGCAGTAACGGGATGGTCCAATGCTGCAGTAACAGGATGGTCCATGGCAGCAGTAACAGATTGGTCCATGGCAGCAGTAACTGGACGGTCCAAAAAAGCAGTAACAGGATGGTCCAATGCAGCAGTAACAGGATGCTCCAAGGCAGCAGTAACAGGATGGTCCAAGGCAGCAGTAACAGGATGGTCCATGGCAGCAGGAACAGGATGTTCCAAGGCAGCAGTAACAGGATGGTCCAATGCAGCAGTAACAGGACGTTCCAAGGCAGCAGTAACAAAATGGTCCAATGCAGCAGTAACAGGATGGTCCAAGGCAGCAGTAACAGGATGGTCCAAGGCAGCATTAACAGGATGGTCCAAGGCAGCAGTAACAGGATGGTCCAAGGCAGCAGTAACAGGATGGTCCAATGTAGCAGTAACAGGATGGTCCAAGGAAGCAGTAACAGGATGGTCCAAGGCAGCAGTAACAGCATGGTGCATGACAGCAGTAACAGGATGGTCCAAGGCAGCAGTAACAGGATGGTCCAAGGCAGCAGTAACAGCATGGTGCATGACAGCAGTAACAGGATGGTCCATGGCAGCAGTAACAGGATGGTCCAATGCTGCATTAACAGGATGGTCCAATGCTGCAGTAACAGGATGGTGCAAGGCAGCAGTAACAGAATAGTCCAAGGCAGCAGTAACAGGATGGTCCAATGCTGCAGTAACAGGATGGTCCATGGCAGCAGTAACAGATTGGTCCATGGCAGCAGTAACAGGATGGTCCAAAAAAACAGTAACAGGATGGTCCAATGCAGTAGTAACAGGATGGTCCAAGGCAGCAGGAACAGGATGGTCCAAGGCAACAGTAACAGGAAGGTCCAAGGTAGCAGTAACAGGATGGTCCAAGGTAGCAGTAACAGGATGGTGCAAGGCAGCAGTAACAGGATGGTCCAAGGTAGCAGTAACAGGATGGTCCAATGCAGCAGTAACAGGATGGTCCAAGGCAGCAGTAACAGGTCGGTCCAAAAAAGCAGTAACAAGATGGTCCCAGGCAGCATTAACAGGATGGTCCCAGGCAGCAGTAACCGGATGGTCCAAGGCAGCATTAACAGGATGGTCCCAGGCAGCAGTAACCGGATGTTCCAAAGCAACAGTAACAGGATGGTCCATGGCAGCAGTAATAGGATGGTCCAAGGCAGCAGTAACAGGATGGTCCAAGGCAGAAGTAACAGGATGGTGCAAGGCAGCAGTAACAGGATGGTGCAAGGCAGCAGTAACAGGATGGTCCAATGCAGCAGTAACAGGATGGTCCAATGCAGCAGTAACAGGATGGTCCAAGGCAGAAGTAACAGGATGGTCCAATGCTGCAGTAACATGATGGTGCAAGGCAGCAGTAACAGGATGGTCCAAGGCAGCAGTAACAGGATGGTGCATGACAGCACTAACAGAATGGTCCAAGGCAGCAGTAACAGGATGGTCCATGGCAGCAGTAATAGGATGGTCCATGGCAGCAGTAACAGGATGGTCCAAGGCAGCATTAACAGGATGGTGCAAGGCAGCAGTAACAGGATGGTGCAAGGCAGCAGTAACAGGATGGTCCAATGCAGCAGTAACAGGATGGTCCAATGCAGCAGTAACAGGATGGTCCAAGGCAGAAGTAACAGGATGGTCCAATGCTGCAGTAACATGATGGTGCAAGGCTGCAGTAACAGGATGGTCCAAGGCAGCAGTAACAGGATGGTGCATGACAGCAGTAACAGGATGGTCCATGGCAGCGGTAACAGGATGGTCCAATGCAGCAGTAACAGGATGGTCCAATGCTGCAGTAACAGGATGGTCCAATGCTGCAGGAACAGGATGGTACAAAGCAGCAGTAACAGGATGGTCCATTGCAGCACTAACAGGATGGTCCAATGCAGCAGTAACAGGATGGTCCAAGGCAGCAGTAACAGGATGGTCCAAGGCGGCAGTAACAGGATGGTCCAAGGCGGCAGTAACAGGATGGTCCAATGCTGCAGTAACAGGATGGTGCAAGGCAGCAGTAACAGGATGGTCCAAGGCAGCAGTAACAGCATGGTGCATGACAGCAGTAACAGGATGGTCCATGGCAGCAGTAACAGGATGGTCCAAGGCAGCAGTAACAGGATGCTCCAATGCAGCAGTAACAGGATGGTCCAATGCTGCATTAACAGGATGGTCCAATGCTGCAGTAACAGGATGGTGCAAGGCAGCAGTAACAGAATGGTCCAAGGCAGCAGTAACAGGATGGTCCAATGCTGCAGTAACAGGATGGTCCATGGCAGCAGTAACAGATTGGTCCATGGCAGCAGTAACAGGACGGTCCAAAAAAGCAGTAACAGGATGGTCCAATGCAGCAGTAACAGGATGGTCCAAGGCAGCAGTAACAGGATGGTCCAAGGTAGCAGTAACAGGATGGTCCAAGGCAGCAGTAACAGGATGGTCCAAGGCAGCAGTAACAGGATGGTCCAAGGCAGCAGCAACAGGACGGTCCAATGCAGCAGTAACAGGATGGTCCAAGGCAGCAGTAACAGGATGGTCCAATGCAGCAGTAACAGGATGGTCCAATGCAGCAGTAACAGGATGGTCCAAGGCAGAAGTAACAGGATGGTCCAGTGCTGCAGTAACATGATGGTGCAAGGCAGCAGTAACAGGATGGTCCAAGGCTGCAGTAACAGGATGGTGCATGACAGCAGTAACAGGATGGTCCATGGCAGCAGTAACAGGATGGTCCGTTGCAGCAGTAACAGGATGGTCCAATACTGCAGTAACAGGATGGTCCAATGCTGCAGGAACAGGATGGTGCAAAGCAGCAGTAACAGGATGGTCCATTGCAGCAGTAACAGGATGGTCCAAGGCAGCATTAACAGGATGGTGCAAGGCAGCAGTAACAGGATGGTGCAAGGCAGCAGTAACAGGATGGTCCAATGCAGCAGTAACAGGATGGTCCAATGCAGCAGTAACAGGATGGTCCAAGGCAGAAGTAACAGGATGGTCCAATGCTGCAGTAACATGATGGTGCAAGGCAGCAGTAACAGGATGGTCCAAGGCAGCAGTAACAGGATGGTGCATGACAGCAGTAACAGGATGGTCCATGGCAGCGGTAACAGGATGGTCCAATGCAGCAGTAACAGGATGGTCCAATGCTGCAGTAACAGGATGGTCCAATGCTGCAGGAACAGGATGGTACAAAGCAGCAGTAACAGGATGGTCCATTGCAGCACTAACAGGATGGTCCAATGCAGCAGTAACAGGATGGTCCAAGGCAGCAGTAACAGGATGGTCCAAGGCGGCAGTAACAGGATGGTCCAAGGCGGCAGTAACAGGATGGTCCAATGCTGCAGTAACAGGATGGTGCAAGGCAGCAGTAACAGGATGGTCCAAGGCAGCAGTAACAGCATGGTGCATGACAGCAGTAACAGGATGGTCCATGGCAGCAGTAACAGGATGGTCCAAGGCAGCAGTAACAGGATGCTCCAATGCAGCAGTAACAGGATGGTCCAATGCTGCATTAACAGGATGGTCCAATGCTGCAGTAACAGGATGGTGCAAGGCAGCAGTAACAGAATGGTCCAAGGCAGCAGTAACAGGATGGTCCAATGCTGCAGTAACAGGATGGTCCATGGCAGCAGTAACAGATTGGTCCATGGCAGCAGTAACAGGACGGTCCAAAAAAGCAGTAACAGGATGGTCCAATGCAGCAGTAACAGGATGGTCCAAGGCAGCAGTAACAGGATGGTCCAAGGTAGCAGTAACAGGATGGTCCAAGGCAGCAGTAACAGGATGGTCCAAGGCAGCAGTAACAGGATGGTCCAAGGCAGCAGCAACAGGACGGTCCAATGCAGCAGTAACAGGATGGTCCAAGGCAGCAGTAACAGGATGGTCCAATGCAGCAGTAACAGGATGGTCCAATGCAGCAGTAACAGGATGGTCCAAGGCAGAAGTAACAGGATGGTCCAGTGCTGCAGTAACATGATGGTGCAAGGCAGCAGTAACAGGATGGTCCAAGGCTGCAGTAACAGGATGGTGCATGACAGCAGTAACAGGATGGTCCATGGCAGCAGTAACAGGATGGTCCGTTGCAGCAGTAACAGGATGGTCCAATACTGCAGTAACAGGATGGTCCAATGCTGCAGGAACAGGATGGTGCAAAGCAGCAGTAACAGGATGGTCCATTGCAGCAGTAACAGGATGGTCCAAGGCAACAGTAACAGGATGGTCCAATGCAGCAGTAACAGGATGGTCCAATGCTGCAGTAACAGGATGGTCCAATGCTGCAGTAACATGATGGTGCAAGGCAGCAGTAACAGTATGGTGCATGACAGCAGTAACAGGATGGTCCATGGCAGCAGTAACAGGATGGTCCAAGGCAGCAGTAACAGGATGCTCCAATGCAGCAGTAACAGGATGGTCCAATGCTGCATTAACAGGATGGTCCAATGCTGCAGTAACAGGATGGTGCAAGGCAGCAGTAACAGAATGGTCCAAGGCAGCAGTAACAGGATGGTCCAATGCAGCAGTAACAGATTGGTCCATGGCAGCAGTAACAGGACGGTCCATAAAAGCAGTAACAGGATGGTCCAATGCAGCAGTAACAGGATGGTCCAAGGCAGCAGTAACAGGATGGTCCAAGGTAGCAGTAACAGGATGGTCCAAGGTAGCAGTAACAGGATGGTGCAAGGCAGCAGTAACAGGATGGTCCAAGGCAGCAGCAACAGGACGGTCCAATGCAGCAGTAACAGGACGGTCCAAGGCAGCAGTAACAGGATGGTCCAATGCAGCAGTAACAGGATGGTCCAAGGCAGCAGTAACAGGATGGTCCAAGGCAGAAGTAATAGGATGGTCCAGTGCTGTGTAACATGATGGTGCAAGGCAGCAGTAACAGTATGGTGCATGACAGCAGTAACAGGATGGTCCATGGCAGCAGTAACAGGATGGTCCAAGGCAGCAGTAACAGGATGCTCCAATGCAGCAGTAACAGGATGGTCCAATGCTGCATTAACAGGATGGTCCAATGCTGCAGTAACAGGATGGTGCAAGGCAGCAGTAACAGGATGGTCCAATGCAGCAGTAACAGCATGGTCCAATGCAGCAGCAACAGGATGGTCCAATGCAGCAGCAACAGGATGGTCCAATGCTGCAGTAACAGGATGGTGCAAGGCAGCAGGAACAGGATGGTCCAATGCTGCAGTAACATGATGGTGCAAGGCAGCAGTAACAGGATGGTCCAAGGCTACAGTAACAGGATGGTCCAAGGCAGCAGTAACAGGATGGTCCAAGGCAGCAGTAACAGGATGGTCCAATGCAGCAGTGACAGGATGGTCCAAGGCAGCAGTGACAGGATGGTCCAAGGCAGCAGTGACAGGATGGTCCAAGGCAGCAGTAACGGGATGGTCCAAGGCAGCAGTAACGGGATGGTCCATGTCAGCAGTAACAGGATGTTCCAAGGCAGCAGTAACAGGATGGTCCAATGCAGCAGTAACAGGATGGTCCAATGCAGCAGTAACAGGATGGTCCAAGGCAGAAGTAACAGGATGGTCCAATGCTGCAGTAACAGGATGGTGCATGACAGCAGTAACAGGATGGTCCATGGCAGCAGTCAGAGGATGGTCCAAAGCTGCAGTAACAGGATGGTCCAATGCTGGAGGAAAAGGATGGTGCAATGCTGCAGTAACAGGATGGTCCAATGCTGCAGTAACATGATGGTGCAAGGCAGCAGTAACAGTATGGTGCATGACAGCAGTAACAGGATGGTCCATGGCAGCAGTAACAGGATGGTCCAAGGCAGCAGTAACAGGATGCTCCAATGCAGCAGTAACAGGATGGTCCAATGCTGCAGTAACAGGATGGTGCAAGGCAGCAGTAACAGGATGGTCCAATGCAGCAGTAACAGGATGGTCCAAGGCAGCAGTAACATGATGGTGCAAGGCAGCAGTAACAGGATGGTCCAAGGCAGCAGTAACAGAACGGTCCAAAGCAGCAGTAACAGGACGGTCCAAGGCAGCAGTAACAGGACGGTCCAAGGCAGCAGTAACAGCACGGTCCAAACCAGCAGGAACAGGATGGTCCAAGGCAGCAGTAACAGGTCGGTCCAAAAAAGCAGAAACAAGATGGTCCCAGGCAGCAGTAACAGGATGATCCCAGGCAGCAGTAACCGGATGGTCCAAGGCAGCATTAACAGGATGGTCCCAGGCAGCAGTAACTGGATGATCCAAAGCAACAGTAACAGGATGGTCCATGGCAGCAGTAATAGGATGGTCCAAGGCAGCAGTAACCGGATGGTCCAAGGCAGCATTAACAGGATGGTCCCAGGCAGCAGTAACCGGATGATCCAAAGCAACAGTAACAGGATGGTCCATGGCAGCAGTAACAGGATGGTCCAAGGCAGCAGTAACAGGATGGTCCAAGGCAGCAGTAACAGGATGGTGCAAGGCAGCAGTAACAGGATGGTCCAAGGCAGCAGTAACAGGATGGTCCAATGCAGCAGTAACAGGATGGTCCAAGGCAGAAGGAACAGGATGGTCCAAGGCAGCAGTAACAGGATGGTCCAAGGCAGCAGTAACAGGATGGTGCAAGGCAGCAGTAACAGGATGGTCCAAGGCAGCAGTAACAGGATGGTCCAAGGCAGCAGTAACAGGATGTTCCATGATAGCAGTAAGAGGATGGTCCAATGCTGCAGTAACAGGATGGTCCATGGCAGCAGTAACAGGATGGTCCAATGCTGCAGTAACAGGATGGTCCATGGCAGCAGTAACAGGATGGTCCAAGGCAGCAGTAACAGGATGGTCCATGGCAGCAGTAACAGGATGGTCCATGGCAGCAGTAACAGGATGGTCCATGGCAGCAGTAACAGAATGGTCCATGGCAGCAGTAACAGGACGGTCCAAAAAAGCAGGAACAGGATGGTCTAAAGCGGCAGTAACCGGATGGACCAATGCAGCAGCAACAGGATGGTCTAAAGCGGCAGTAACCGGATGGAGCAATGCAGCAGCAACAGGATGGTCCATGGCAGCAGTAACAGGATGTTCCATGGCAGCAGTAACAGGATGGTCCAAGGCAGCAGTAACAGGATGGTCCATGGCAGCAGTAACAGGATGGTCCAAGGCAGCAGTAACAGGATGGTCCATGGCAGCAGTAACAGAATGGTCCATGGCAGCAGTAACAGGACGGTCCAAAAAAGCAGTAACAGGATGGTCTAACGCGGCAGTAACCGGATGGACCAATGCAGCAGCAACAGGATGGTCCATGGCAGCAGTAACAGGATGGACCAATGCAGCAGCAACAGGATGCTCCATGGCAGCAGTAACAGGATGGTCCAAGACAGCAGTAACAGGATGGTCCAAGGCAGCAGTAACAGGATGGTCCAAGGCAGCAGTGACAGGATGGTCAAAGGCAGCAGTCACAGGATGGTGCAAGGCAGCGGTAACAGGATGGTCCAATGCAGCAGTAACAGGATGGTCCAAGGCAGCAGTGACAGGATGATCCATGGCAGCAGTAATAGGATGGTCCAAGGCAGCAGTGACAGGATGGTCAAAGGCAGCAGTCACAGGATGGTGCAAGGCAGCGGTAACAGGATAGTCCAATGCAGCAGTAACAGGATGGTCCAAGGCAGCAGTAACAGGATGGTCCAATGCAGCAGTAACAGGATGGTCCAAGGCAGAAGTAACAGGATGGTCCAATGCAGCAGTAACATGATGGTGCAAGGCAGCAGTAACAGGATGGTCCAAGGCAGCAGTAACAGGATGGTGCATGACAGCAGTAACAGGGTGGTCCATGGCAGCAGTAACAGGATGGTCCAATGCAGCAGTAACAGGATGGTCCAATGCTGCAGTAACAGGATGGTCCAATGCTGCAAGAACAGGATGGTCCAAGGCAGCAGTAACAGGATGGTCCAAGGCAGCAGTAACAGGATGGTCCAAGGCTG